>NC_053025.1:433112545-433229279 GCF_003073215.2 Triticum urartu | reverse complement strand
AAGTAACATACCGATGACAAAGGGAACAACATATGTTGTTATGCGGTCTGACTGATAAAGATCTTCGTTGAATGTGTAGGAGCCAATATGGGCATCCATGTCCCGCTATTGGTTATTGACCGGAGATGTGTCTCAGTCATGTCTACATTATTCTCGAACCGTAGGGTCCGCACGCTTAACGTTACGATGACAGTTATTATGAGTTTATGCATTTTGATGTACCGAAGTTAGTTCAGAGTCCCGGATGTGATCACGGACATGACGAGGAGTCTCGAAATGGTCGAGACATAAAGATTGATATATTGGAAGCCTATATTTGGACATCGGAAGTGTTCCGGGTGAAATCGGGATTTTACCGGAGTACCGGGAGGTTACCGGAACCCCCCGGGAGCCATATGGGCCTTCATGGGCTTTAGTGGAAAGGATAAAGGGGCAGCCCAAGATGGCCGCGCGCCTCCCCCCTCCCCTAGTCCTATTAGGACTAGGAGAGGTGGCCGGCCCCCTCTCTCTCTTTCCCCCTCGGGGAATCCTAGTCCAACTAGGATTGGGGGGGGGGAGTCCTACTCCCGGTAGAAGTAGGACTCCTCCTGCGCCCTCCTCCTGGCCGGCGGCCCCCTCCCCCTTGGCTCCTTTATATACGGAGGCAGGGGGCACCTCTAGACACACAAGTTGATCCACGTGATCGTTCCTTAGCCGTGTGCGGTGCCCCCTGCCACCATATTCCACCTCGGTCATATCGTTGTAGTGCTTAGGCGAAGCCCTGCGTCGGTAGAACATCAAGATCGTCACCACGCCGTCGTGCTGACGGAACTCCTCCCCGACGCTTTGCTGGATCGGAGCCCGGGGATCGTCATCGAGTTGTACGTGTGCTAAGAACTCGGAGGTGCCGGAGTAACGGTGCTTGGATCGGTCGGATCGTGAAGACGTACGACTACTTCCTCTACGTTGTGTCAACGCTTCCGCAGTCGGTCTGCGTGGGTACGTAGACAACACTCTCCCCTCTCGTTGCTGTGCATCACCATGATCTTGCGTGTGCGTAGGAATTTTTTTGAAATTACTACGAAACCCAACATCTCAGTCATAACAACTTGATTATCTTCAAAATCTGGACGGATGGGCAAGTGTTTCTTGTCCAACAAGTATATGCCCGTGCCCATCTTGGAGTTAATGAGCTCCTGAATTTGTGGGGCATACCCACAGCTCCTCTTCTGATCAGCTGTTGTCCTCTTAATGGTCTCTACCATGAGGCTCATCACTTTGAACTTTTGTGGCACATCAAATATATGAAGCAAATTGATCGCATGGCCTCTGATCATCTTGTGATCACCTGACTTGGGCAACAAGCTGTGCCTAAGGATCCAGTTGATAGTTGGCAGCCCTGACAAAAGATAATGCACTGAGCCAAACTTGAAAGTATCAAGTGCTTCATTTGGAATTTCCTTGTACATGTTGGACATAGAGTTGTGGTCCACCTTCTTCTTGGCATATACATCCAAGTCATCTTCCTGCTCTTCTGGGGCATTGATCAGCTGAGCCCATTCAGCAACTGTAGATTGGTACCTCGTACCTTCAGACATCCAAGTTATCCTACCATCTGGATAGAAGTGTGCCGTGGAGTAGAATTGCATAATAAGTTCCTCGTTCCACTTTGTGAGCTTCTGCCCAACAAAGTCTGCTACTCCACAAGCATTGAAGCCGTCTTGCACTCCAGGATATTGCTCTTCATTGTCTTTGATGTACTCCCAATCAACCCATCTCATGTCACAAACTATGGGCTTCTTGTCCAACAAAACTGTCTCATAGAAGTCCTGCTGTTCCTTAGTGTGAAACATGTAATCAACAGCAGTTCTTCTCCTTGAAGCATACGGATCTGCTTCTCTCCACTTCCTCAGCCCTGAGTCTCTTCTGAGCTTCATGTCCTCAGCCACAGGATGAGCATCATTGTGGTCTGGGATCTTGGGCTTGAGCTTTCTCAGAACATGCTCTTCATCATCTTCTTCAGCAGCTTCAGGCACTGGGGCCTAGTTTTTTTCAGTTGCAGGTATGCTCCTCGTATTTCTCTTTGGAGCTGTCTTGACCTTTGATGCAGCCTTGGGTGCTTCCTTGGGCTTAGATGTAGTAGCCCCTGATTTGATAGCATCACCCATTAGCTTGGGTGCCTTAGGTGCTGGTGCAGCAACCTCTTCTTCTTCCTCTTCTTCCATGATGGAAGCCTTTCCAAGCACTCTGGCTACGGTCTTCTTGACCCTTTCCTTCCTTTTCTTTCCTTCAACAGCAACTGGCTCTATGGTTGCAGGCTTTTCAGGAATCTGAGTTGAGGCTCTGGCCTTTGGCATAGGCTGCCTACCTGCTGGCCTTTTGACTTTCAAGCCTGGCTTTGTGCTCTGTGCTGAGCCATACTCCTTCTTGAGCACTACTCTCTTTGAAGTTGCTTCCTCTTCCTCTGCCACATAATCTTCATCCTCGGAATCTGAAGTTCTCTTCTTCCTTTGTCTGGTGGCAGCTTTTGGCAAATTGCTTGGGGTGCTCCTGCTGCCATCATCTGAAGAGCTGGAGGGACTAGTGCCCTCACTCATGTGCACCTGCTCTTCTGACCTGTTCTGGCTGTCACTCTGATCAGACATGATGTAAACTCTGACTGCTAACCCTGTGAAGAGTTTATAGATGAGGTAGAGTGGATGAGCATCACAAAATGCAGAGATTTTTGCAAAAGAATGATTCAAAATCTTAGTTTTAGTTTCCCACTGAAATCATCTCGGATCTACCGATTTTTAAACTCGGTGATACCGAAGCAGTTTTGGAACCTAAACTAGTGAACTCGGTCAGACCGAGTCACAGTTCGGTGGCACCGAGACTGCTAGGGTTTCACAAAGTTCCAAAATCGGTCACACCGATAAGTAATTCTCGGTCAGACCGAGTCTCACTTGTGCAATGGTTTGAGCCAAATCGGTGGGACCAAGTTTTTCAACTCGGTGAGTCCGAGATGGTTTCGGCGGAAACCTAACCCTAAAAATTTCGAATCAAAACTAATCTACGAACGCATTGACTAGATAGGAGTGTTTTAATCGTGGCAAGAATCATTAAGAACACAATGTGCTAGGAATCGGACGGGGAATAGCACTGTGATCGAGTCCATACCCTAGTTCGACGGAGACTCGCTACGGCGGCAACGGCGGGGCTGAATTTCCGTTGACGGCGACGGAGACCAGCGACTGGAGGCGGCTGGCGGCGAGGAGACGATCCGGAGACCAAGTTGGCAGAGCAGGCCATCGCGCGGGCGAAGGGGTTCGGAGAAATTTCCAAATTTTTGCCCGTGACTATATATAGCCCGACCCTGTCGGTGTGATCGAGTGGAACAACTCGGTGGCACCGAGATGCAAAACTGTATACAGTTGTTGCAACTCGGTGTGACCGAATGGTTCAAATCGGTTGCACCGAGATCGAAAACCTAGATCAACTTAATGATCTCGGTAGGACCGAAAGTAGGATATCGGTCAGACCGAGAATCATAAAGAGGTTTTGGAAGTTTAAGTCTATGACGAATCGGGGACTCCGAGCGCTCCTCACACAGAGTGGTTCGAATCTGACTTGATCAAATTTTGTGATGTAGCATGAATAGAGTTTGAGACGAGAAAAGCATAGATAGCTAGAGGAGGTTCTTAGGCATTCTTGTCCATCCACTTGGCAAAAGGAAATAAAACCAAACAATCAAAACAACAAGTGGATGTCCTCGAATGAGTAAAATATGCAACCAGCATGCTCACGCAATAAGATGGCAAATGAAATATGTGACAAGGCATGCACAACCAATTCTAGCATCTATCAAGCAATTTGCGATGACAAGGTCATCTATATATGAGTATATTGACTTAGGAGTCAAGTGAGAACACTTGATCATAGGTCATACTCATCGTTTAAGCTCAAGTGGGGTTACCACTTTTACATAAAGCATTGTTGTGTTCACATCTTTAGAGTTGCTTTAGCTCAAGTCTTAGAGTAAAGCTCCCCCTAGATGTGATATCCTCCCTTAGAGGGATGAACTAACCTCGGGTTTTGTCGATGATGACTTCATGTAGATGTTGAAGATGTGGATGCTCAATGTTGATGTAGATCACTTGGAGAGTGAATTGCACTTTCAATACCTACATGGGTTAGTCCCACAAGGAACAAACAAGGATATCCATAGACATAGAGTGATGCACACACAAGATGATGTCCATGAAAACTTTTAGGTTACCTTGTCCCTTGTCTTACCAACAATAGGGTTTATGACTCCTTGAACTAGTGCAAGATGTGGAAGTTGATTGCACTTGTTCTTGCCAAAATGATAAGAGTGAAGTATGTTGGCGGAGTCACCCTCAAGAACTCTCTAGTTCTTCTTCTTTTGGATCCACACCATCTTGATGGGAATCCTTGGAGTTGTAGTCGTACTTGATGAAGTGGAACTTGAAGTAGTCTTGGGAATCCACTTGACTAAGGTCTTAGGAGCTTCTTCAAATGCATCAATTTCCTCTTGAAGCTTGTCCTTACCTTTTTGCTTGTAGTCTTGTGGTGGAAGATCATCTTGAGCTTGTGTCCCCTTGAAAGAAGTATCATACTTCTCTTGTTGAGGAACAAACTTTGTCTTGGGGTATTGATCTTCTTCCCACTCAACTCCATTGGCATTGAACTTTCGTTCAAAACCAACACCTTGATTCTTCCGGTGCATTCCTTACTTGCGCACAATTTCCTCGAATTACTTACTCCCGGCAAGGCTTTTGTACACTCCTTTCTCTATAATTCCCTTCAATAAGCTATTTTCTTGCTCAAGTGTAACTTGGCTAAGAGAATCATTAGTGGAATCAAGAGAACTACTAGAAGCAACAATATTGGATTTAGCATGATCATTGTTACTGCTAGAGGAAGAATCTTTCTTGTTCTTGTTACTAGACTTGACTTGAGTCATGTAAGTGGATAAGAGTAAACGCTTGGCAATGTAAGAAGAACTTTTCTTGCGGAGATCATCATTGATTGCTTTTAAGAACTCATGCTCTTGCTCAAGATTGAGCTTTTCAAAGCGTAATTTCTCATGAGCTCTTAAAAGTTCTTGATGATCTTCGAAGATAGTTTCATGAGCTAACTTAAGAGTGTTTAGTTCTTTAGTTAGAGCCTCAATCTTCTCCTTATCATTGTCATTCGTTTTATCTTGATTAGCATGATTAATTGACGTTTCATCATAGTATTCATCACTAGAGTTGTCAACAAGCAAATCATCACCTAACAAGTCATCTTCATCACTATTGAAATCAACATACTCGGGGTGTGTTACCTCAGGACCTTTAGCCATGAAGCATCTTCCAATTCCTTCATTTGGTGAGTCAAATATGTCGTAGGAGTTGGTTGACACAAGTGCTAGACCGGCAACACCTTCATCTTGAGTATCTTCAGAGTCGGAGTGATAACTTCTCTCGGAGTGGCTGTCGGAGTCGGAGCCGGATGCCCATTCACCAACATGAGCTTGATGTCTTCGTTTTGTGTAGCTCCTTGATGATTTTTCCTTCCTTTCCGAATCCTTGCTTCTCCGTGAGTATCTTCGTTCATAACGATCATCTCTACTCCTTCTCTCTCTTGGTGGTGATTCTTTGCTTCTTCTTTTTGGAGAATCTTCTCTTCTCTTGTAGGGAGCCGTACACTCATTGGAATAGTGTCCGGGTCTTCCACAACTGTAGCAGTTTCGCTCTCGACTAGAAGATCTTTTGTCATTGTAGGACCTTGACTTGAAGCTTCTATCTTTGCTTCTACTCTTGTAGAACTTGTTGAAGTTCTTCACCATTAAGCTCAATTCTTCATTGAAGTTTTGTTTCTCACTTGATGATGTAGGGGCTTCACATGAGGCTTTGTAGGCACCACTTGATTTGTTGTGAAGTTCCTCTTTATCCTTACGTGACATCTTATGAGCAACAATTCTTCCAATCACCTCCGTTGGCTTGAGATCTTTGTAATTGGGCATCATTTGGATAAATGTGCACACGGTATCATATTTTCCATCCAAGGCTCTTAGAATCTTCTTGATGATGAATCTATCGGCCATCTCTTCACTTCCTAAGCCGGCAATCTCATTTGTGATGAGAGCAAGCCTAGAGTACATTTCAGCGACACCTTTACCATCCTTCATTTTGAACTTGTCAAGTTGACTTTGAAGCACATCCAACTTGGATTCCTTGATGGAGTCGGTACCTTCGTGCATATCAATCAAAGTGTCCCAAATTTCCTTTGCATTCTCAAGACGGCTGATTTTGTTGAATTCTTCGGGGCACAATCTGTTGAAGAGAATATCACAAGCTTGAGCATTGTATTGCAACATCTTCAACTCATCCGCGGTAGCTTCACGGTTTGGTTCTTTCCCATCAAAGAAGTCACCTTGCAAACCAACACACACAATAGCCCAAACGGCAGGGTTATGTCCAAGAATATGCATTTTCATTTTATGCTTCCAACTAGCAAAATTAGTACCATCAAAGTAAGGACCTCTATGGTGATAATTTCCCTCGCTAGACGCCATACTCTCCTAGGTTGTGAAACCAAGGCTATGACCACCAAAAGCTATGGGGATCAAAGCAAATGGAGACCAAAGCTCTGATACCACTTGTAGGATCAAAAGTATGTCTAGAGGGGGGGTGATTAGACTACTTGACCAAATAAAAACTTAACCTTTTCCCAATTTTAGTTCTTGGCAGATTTTAGCTATTGTAGGACAAGTCAAGCAATCATCACACAATTCAAGCAAGCATGCAAAGAGTATATTGGCAGCGGAAAGTAAAGCATGCAATTTTCAAGAATGTAAAGGGAAGGGTTTGGAGAATTCAAACGCAATTGGAGACACGGATGTTTTTCCCGTGGTTCGGATAGGTGGTGCTATCCTACATCCACGTTGATGGAGACTTTAACCCACGAAGGGTAACGGTTGCGCGAGTCCACGGAGGGCTCCACCCACGAAGGGTAATGGTTGCGCGAGTCCACGGAGGGCTCCACCCACGAAGGGTCCACGAAGAAGCAACCACCCATGAAGGGTCCACGAAGAAGCAACCTTGTCTATCCCACCATGGCCATCGCCCACGAAGGACTTGCCTCACTAGCGGTAGATCTTCACGAAGTAGGCGATCTCCTTGCCCTTACAAACTCCTTGGTTCAACTCCACAATCTTGTCGGAGGCTCCCAAGTAACACCTAGCCAATCTAGGAGACACCACTCTCCAAGAAGTAACAAATGGTGTGTAGGTAATGAACTCCTTGCTCTTGTGCTTCAAATGATAGTCTCCCCAACACTCAACTCTCTCTCATAGGATTTGGATTTTGTGGAAAGAGATTTGAGTGGAAAGCAACTTGGGGAAGGCTAGAGATCAAGATTCATATGGTAGGAATGGGATATCTTGGTCTTAACACATGAGTAGGTGGTTCTCTCTCAGAACATATGAATTGGAATTGTGTATGTGTTCTGATGGCTCTCTCCATGAATGAAGAGGAGGTGGAGGGGTATATATAGCCTCCACACAAAATCCAACCGTTACACACAGTTTTCCAATCTCGGTGGGACCGAATCAACAAACTCGGTCGGACCGAAAAGGTAAACCTAGTGACCGTTAGAGATTTTTGATGGGATTGACATGCAACTCGGTAGGACCGATATGGTTAGGGTTTGGGCATAACGTAATCTCGGTGAGACCAATTACACAAACTCGGTGAGACCGAGTTTGGTAATAAGCTAACCAGAGAGTTGGTCAGGCAAACTCGATGGGACCGATTTGCTCTTTCGGTGAGACCGAAAAGTTACAAAAGGGAAACAAAGAGTTTACATTGCAATCTCGGTGGGACCGATTCGCTCTTTCGGTGAGACCGAAAAGTTACGAAAGGGAAATAGAGAGTTTGCAATCTCATCTCGGTGAGACCGAAATCCCTATCGGTAGAACCGAATTGCTAGGGTTTGGCAGTGGCTTATGATAAGTGAAACTCGGTGGCACCGGATAGAAAGAATCGGTAGGACCGAGTTTGGCTTAGGGTTTAGGTCATATGTGGATATGGGAAAATAGTTGAGGGTTTTGGAGCATATCACTAAGCACATGAAGCAAGAGGCTCATTAAGCAACACCTCATCCCTCCTTGATAGTATTGGCTTTTCCTAAAGACTCAATGTGATCTTGGATCACTAAAATATAAAATGAAGAGTCTTGAGATTTTGAGCTTGAGCCAATCATTTGTCCTTAGCATTTTGAGGGTTCCACTTTCACATCCATGCCATGCCAATCATTGAGCTTTCCTGAAATAGTCATATTGGAATAGCATTAGCTCAATGAGCTATATGTTGTTATGAATTACCAAAACCACCTAGGAATAGTTGCACTTTCACTTTTCTCCAGCTCAAAAAGATGTTGACTACTCCACCTGTCCTGGCGGCTCCGACTCCTAAGGAGCCCATGCTCCTCTACATCGCCGCCACCAGCCGAGTGGTCAGCACAGTCATCGTGGTAGAGCAAGGAGGAAGGCAAGGCACTACCAGTCCAGAGACCGGTATATTATTTGAGTGAAGTACTGTCGACCTCCAAGCAAAACTACCCCCACTACCAGAAGATGTGCTACGGCGTGCACTTTTCCGCCAAGAGATTGAAGCCGTATTTTCAAGAGCACCCAATCAATGTAGTCTGCACAGCTCCACTGGCTGAGATCATTGGAAGCAGAGATGCTTCGGGCCGAGTGGCCAAATGGGCCATAGATTTGGCCCCCTACACCATCTACTACCAACCTCGCACCGCCATCAAGTCACAAGCGCTGGCCGACTTCCTCGTCGACTGGGCCGAGACCCAGTACCTGCCGCCAGCGTCCGACTCCACCCATTGGCGGATGCATTTCCATGGTTCCAAGATGCGCACCGGTTTGGGAGTCGGCATCGTCCTCACCTCTCCCAAAGGCGACAAGCTCAAATATGTGCTGCAAATCCATTTTGCCGCCTCCAACAATGTCGCCGAATACGAGGCACTCATTCACGGGCTCCGGCTTGCCAAAGAGCTCGGCATTCGTCGGATCTTGTGCTATGGTGACTCTGACTTGGTGGTCCAGCAGTCGTCAGGCGACTGGGACGCCAAAGATGCAAACATGGCGAGCTACCGCTTCCTCGTACAGCAACTCAGTGGATATTTTGAAGGATGCGGATTTCTCCATGTGCCAAGAAACGAAAACGAGCAAGTAGATGCCCTGGCACGAATCGGCTCCACCTGTCAAGCAATACCAACCGGCGTCGCCCTTCAACGCCTCCTCAAGCCGTCTGTCGAGCCATCGCTAGAGTCAGATTCTATCTTCGTGCCGGCTCCTCCTGAAGCAGTATACCCTACAACAAAATCCCTCATATAACAAGGCATGTCTACCAACTAATCATACCTATGTGTTGGTTGTTTGGGCCACCTCCTAGTCCCACCCCCACTTCCCATGATTTGCTAACCTCCTCGTGCCCACCTTCACATTATCTACAGAAGAAAAAGCCTTCACATTAGGGCGCTACCTCCTCCGTCCAAGTACCACGCAGCCAAGCCAAATCTCTTCTCTCCCTGACCACAACGCCGCCGCCACCACCTCTGATTCAGCTAGCTCCGGCGCTCTGTCTCGCCGTTGCTCACCGGACCAGCTGCCCCACACTGCTCTCCTCCGACCCCCGCCATGGCGATGTCTTCCGCGCCACTACATGCGGCCCGCAGCAACCCTAGGTGCCACAGGTCGCCAGCGCCCGCGCCTCCTCTGGTTCGCCATACTACCCAGTCCCCGTGGTACATCTCCACACGCGCGGCTGCTGGCTCGGCGGTGGTGTTGCTGCTCCGCCTCGGCAACCTCGACTCCGACGCCACTGACGGTTCAGTAAGTCACTCCTCGTCTGACCCTTGTTTTCTTACCCCACTTGGTTCTTTGTGTGGCAGGCCATGGCAGATTCTTCTTTGCCGGCCATCGTGATGGCGATCTGCGGGACCTTGATACTCATTCTGATCCACCTCCGCCACCGGCGTCCATGCCACTCCACCTTCATGAATCAGAGTATTCCTAAAGATGACGTTCTGTCCCATAGCTTCCCCTTTTCCTTCCCGCCTTTCAGATTGTATAACACTGAGCGCTTACTTGTGTACCTCTATCCTTCTCTCGTAGTACTGCTACCATGTACGACTCTGATTGAAACAACGACAATGCGAAACACAGGGAGTTTGCGTCGTTCATATCTATGTACTATCTCATTATATACATCAATGTCCATTATATGTACAGCTCACACTGTTTCCCTTCTTAATTCTTATTAATTAATTTCAATATATGATTATTTTTCATTCAACTTGGTGTATTTCATTAGTCCCCTAGAAAACATCACCGACCAGATGGCTATATGTTTCAGGAAATGATCTCTGCAGGGTGTTGTCAAGCGGAGAGGTGGAGGACTTAAAGTGGTAGAATCAGAACATCAGATCACTTGTCTGCTGAAAGCAATTCACCTAGAGGGGAAAGGGTGGCCGATGTACTGCAGGTCAGTACGATCGAGGGCAAGGCACACGTGGGTGGAGAGGAAACGCTTGCAGCTAGGTTAAAGGAAGGGCTGAGCACGATCAATCCAGTGTGGTGTTACAGGTCTGGGCCTCTAGCTTGCTGTCAAAGACGCGTTCTTGCAGAGAACCTGAGTAAAGCTGTAATTCTCGCCAACGCATCAATGCAATGCAAGGTATGGTGTGCTTGAAACTTTTTGTGGAGCGTTCACTAGATAGTAGTGTTAATGCTTCTCCATGCTCTTTCAAACTATACTTCAATCTGCTAATATACATGCTTCAATATACTCCATTTGAGAACAGTTTGTTGGGATATGAGGATGAGTCAAGAAAGTCCGTTTGGACTGATTTGTATAGAACCCAATATGTTGCAAACCCAGACCTTATTTCTTATACTGTAGGGCATCATAACTGTCTGCTCAAGCGGCAGACAAAACATCATGGTGCCCTTCATTATATATGAAAATGTAGTTACTTTTTTGCGGGGGTGGTTAGCTTATTTGTATCTAGATCATCTAGAAGTTGAATGTACTGTGAACAGTGAGAACAATTACAATATTAATATACTAAGATAGCAGGCCATGGTGTATGATATACAAAAGCACTAGATTAGTTATTTCCTCCTCCACAAGAAAAGATTAGTTATGCCCTGATATATAGTTCTTAAAACGGAAGTCATTACGTCAAAACTTTTGAACTATTTATTTTTATTGCTCGAGTATTTTACTATAGGTTGCGAGTTCGATGTTGAACGGCAAATTTAGAAGAAAAAGTTCATTTGAAGGTAGAAAAAAATGTAACACAAATTATAGTTTACTGGTAAAGATCTCAGTAGAAAGTTAAGAGATGAAAACATGCAAAGCCACACAAGATAAACACTAGCCCGTGTGAATGGATAGGGGTTAACGACTAGTAGTATAAAATGCTCAAATATGGTGATTTCACCAACCTTCTTGCACATGGATGCTTCAGATAAAGAGCTACCAGGAGTTCGAGCTCCATTTTGCATTTCCAGTTTAACTTTTTTTGAAAGGTGCTTATAATATAGAAAACACTTTAGATGGAAATTCTACTGAACTTATCGCAGGTTGCTTTAGACTTTCCTTGAGGAACTGGCGACAAAATACACATAAACGAACTTTGTTAGAATTATATCCATGAACTATATTCCCAACTAGCCATACAGGATGCTGTCAAAGGGATTTTTGTTGGTCTACAGAAGCTTTGTGGAATGAAATGCACACCTGCATGACACAATTAGTTTCCATTATCTTATTAGTTCAAGTTCTTTTTGTGAGGTTAGTTCAAGTTACTCTTCTTTATTTAGTTGGCTGGACAAAAAAGTAACTGTGTGTGTGTGTGTGTGTGGCTATCTTAAAGTTGCAATTAACCAATCGTAGTATACAATATACATTTTTGTGTGGATACTATATTCTAGATGCATATCTATATGTTAGATATATGACTTCTCTATTTGTACTAAGAGGGAACCTTGTTCGTTACGACATGCATATCTGTATGTTAGATATATGGTCCTAATGTATGTTTGGCTTGCAACATATGGCTAAAGAAAAGAGAAAGTTTGAGGGAACAAATTTCAAGATGAGTGCTTGACAGAGTGCCATGCCTAGTTCACAATTATACGTTCTGGTTACATCTAAATCGATCCTCAGCCAGGAATAAGAAACGGCAAGGATTTTTCTTGATCATTTACAATACACTGAACTGATGTGAACCTTCCTTCGATAAATGATCAATGCCAGAATATTTAACTGTTACATGCAACCTCCATCTCCTCATGCTGAACTTTCGTTATGTTTATTTAATCTATTGCAATGGCGCTTTGCTAGTCAGCTCTAGTTCTGAACAATGGACAGGGTGATGGTGATTCATCCTATAACAATATCATAGAATGTATCTGCAGGAAGTTCATAGAGAAGCTTGTCATCCAGCATGAAGGGTGCGGGAAGATGAAGACGAAGATGATGCATGGCTAAGTTATTGATAGAATGGTGGAGAATGGGGCTACTACCAGATAGTTTTAGATTTACTATATAGAATATCAGTTTCATGGTTAATATATAGGAAATCATGTAATATATTTTTCAGATTGTGTTCCATGTAATGCAACCGAGTTGAGTAAATATATGAGATCTTTCTATTTGGTGGATTGCTGCTCCTTGCACTATTGTTCGTAATATATAAAATACCAGTATTGTTCATGCTAAGTACAGATGCTTGGAAGTGCCACACTAATTTGTTATGTGGAAATTCGTTTGTGTAGGGCAGTCAGCAACGTATATGAACTGTTGTTAGCCTGTAGATATATATGTTGCTATCTTGCAACATTTCTACATGCCGATTACCAACGCAATTGTATGTGTTGTTGTAGACCCTTCCAACGCCACCAACGGCAACGGATACTAATCCGTTGGTGTAGACCTTACCAACACATATATGGACATAGGGCACGTACTGATGTGTTGCTAAAGGGGGATTCTTGTTGTAGTCGGATCCGACTTGAGAGCTCCAGCGGCTAAAGGGGGATTCTTGTTGTAGTCAGATCCGACTTGAGAGCTCCAGCGGCCAGCACGGGAATTCTGGCAGGCGGCCCGGGGGCCGCGGCAGTCGCACCCGGCTCAGGGACTTCAAAACCCGGCCTGGGGACTGCAGCAGTCAGCCCGAGGACTTCAGAGCTCGGCCCGGGGACTGCACCAATCGGCCTGGGGACTTCGTCGACCCAGCAAGCGGCTGTCGACTCCAACCCGCCGCCTCCCGGCCCAACCACCCTCGTCCAAGTTGTAGTCCTGACAGTCGAAGAAATCGCAGCACCTTCATGGTCCCAGCCCATCCTCAATTTCCTAGTGAACAAAGAGCTGCCGACTGATGAGATCTCGGCCCGGCAAGTGCAACACCGGGCAGCAGCCTACACCATAGTCAACAGAGAGCTTGTGAGGCGCAGTGTCACTGGTGTCTACCAGCGCTGCGTGGAGCCGGAGCAAGGCCAAGCGATTCTCAAAGACATCCATCAAGGAGAGTGCGGCCACCACGCGGCTTCAAGAGCACTTGTCGCCAAATCCTTCCGCCATGGTTTTTTCTGGCCAACTGCTCTAGAAGACGCCAAGAGCTTGGTCCAGAAATGCAAAGGGTGCCAGAAGTTTCGTTCAAAGCCTCATCAGTTGGCTTCTACACTCAAGACCATTCCCATAGCCTGGCCCTTTGCCGTCTGGGGCCTGGATATGGTGGGACCATTCAAGACAGCGAGGGGTGGCTTGACTCATCTGCTTGTCGCGGTGGACAAGTTCACCAAGTGGATAGAAGCAAAACCAATCAAGAAGTTGAATGGTCCGACTGTTGTGACTTTCATCTCCGACATCACCGTCTGGTACTGCATACCGCACAGCATCATCACCGACAATGGCACGAATTTCGCCAAGGGTGCCTTGGCCCGTTTCTGCGCGACGCAGGGCATCCGATGGACCTAGCGTCTGTTGTCCATCCGCAGTCAAACGGCCAGGTAGAGCAAGCAAACGGCCTCATTTTGTCCGGCATCAAGCCCCGACTGATCGAGCCTTTGGAACGATTGGCCGGCTGTCGGCTCGATGAGCTGCCGGCCGTCCTCTGGAGTCTGCGTACAACTCCCAACAAGTCAACCGGCTTTACACCTTTCTTCCTCGTCTACGGTGCCGAAGTCGTCATCCCAACGGACATAGAATTTGACACCCCTCGAGTCACCATGTACACCGAAGAGGAGGCAGAAGAAGCACGACAAGACGACGTCGATCTGCTGGAAGAGGGCCGGCTGCTGGCACTCAGCCGGTCCAGCATCTACCAGCAGAGCCTACGCCGATACTACGACCGGAAGGTCAAGCCAAGATCTTTCCAAGAAGGAGACCTTGTGCTCCGGCTGATCCAGCGAACAGCCGGCCAGCACAAGCTCTCAGCACCTTGGGAAGGCCCCTTCATCATCAGCAAAGTGTTGGGCAACGACTCCTACTACCTGATCGACGCTCAGAAGCCTCGAGCACGCAAGAGGGACGACTCCGACAAGGAAACGGAGCGGCCATGGAATGCAAATCTCCTTCAAAGATTTTACAGTTGATGCAATATGTACCACGCTACCTTTTTGTATTAAAGTACGAAGACTCCGGGTCCCTTGAGAAGAGCTCGGGGACTGCCCTCTTTTATCTATATGATAAGAATTATGCCTATGAGTATGTCATTTTTTGTTATGCCGCCGGGCACCGGGTTCGACTACTCGGCCCAGGGACTTGCCGTCTTGTACTATGCAATGCTTCCTGCGGCCGGACAAGTAATGTGTGGCACTTAAGCCATCTCCTGCCAGAAGCCGCAGCTCACAGAGCGACTGCATGGTGGGCAGGAGCAAGGTAGAAAGGGTGCCCACGTGAAAAATGGCTAAGGACACAAAGCATGTGCATAGTCTAAGCCGGCTTCCCGCCTTTTACGACCGACTGTTGAGCAGCCGGCCCGCCGTTTTCTACCCAATTCGCTAAAGAGCTCTAAATGGCTAAGTACTTGCCCTCCCAAAAGTAGCTAAGTACTTGACCCAGCAACAGTCTGCAGAGCGGTTGTTTGGCTGGCAAGACGACAACCAAGGGAAGGCGGCAAAGGAAAAAGCCAAAGAGCAATAAGTGAGAAAAGATAGAACTCGGAAAAATATTTACATAGTAAAGGCCCTTGGCCGATCTTCAACTGAAGTTCAAGATACACCCCGCGGGTGGAATTGTGCAAAAAAATAACAAGTTCATCGAGACTAACAGACAGGTGAAGTAAAAGATAAAATGGCGGCCTAGGAAGCGGCAGAAGGGTTCGGAGGACCGGAGGAGTCGGCGGTGCCAGTTGCAGGAGCGGCCGGCTGGTCGGTCTCCGCTTGGTCGCCTCCGGTGGCAGCTGGCTCAGTTGGGCGCGGCTCGTTGCTGGAGGCGCGGTTGAGCTGAGGCTGGCCGTCCGCTCCGACCTCTGGCGCCTCCTCTTCGCCTCCCTCCTCCGCCTCACCTTCTTCCTCGCTGCTGGAGTCGATCACCTCCGCCGAGTCTTCGCCGACTTCCGGGTTTAGCCCGAACCATTCCAGCGGCGCCTCGGTGCCGTCTTCAGCTCGCTTCGGGACGTAGACGCTGGTGTCGGTATACTCGGCGATCGACGCCGCGCGCTTGACGAGATCGTCTTCCACGACCGCCAACTCCTCCTCAGCCTCTAGCCGGAACATGGCTAGCTGGGCCAGACTCAGCCCAGGGTACCACGCCTTGACGAACTCCAAGGCCCGGCATGCTCCAGCCCAAGCCGAAGAGCCCTTCCAGGCCTCAAGACGGCCGGCCGCTACCTCCAGCCAGTCGGCAGTCCGACTAGGAGTACGCGGTGTCGGCATGTCTGGCCACAGGGCGGCGATCGCCTGGGCGCCGACACGCTGAAGCCAGCGCAGCATCCGGTGGGCCGGCGAAAGGCGGGCCTCGATGCTCAGCATCTGCTCATTAAGGGTCCGAGGGGCGTTGGCAGCGATTTGCGCACCGTCCGCTCTCCGTCCTTCGCCATCAGCCTCGATGGCCTGGTTGGCGGCGTTCGAATGGCCGGGTGTCAGGACCGGTTTTCCAATAAAACATTTATTGAAAAACCGACCATTTTATAAGACCAGAATAGAAGAATCCTCCTTACTGGTAGACAAATCCTTGATACAGAAATCCAGAAGTACTAAATATTATACAAGGTTGAGCTGAGGCTGCTCAACAATTTTATTACAAGCACGCCGATATTATACATAAAGGCGGATATGACACAAAGGGTATGGTGGCATAACTACTGACTCGTAATAAAAGTGGTGGTGGATATGTCACAGTGAAGCGGGTGACATGACTCCAAAATCTTACAGCTCATCAAGTGCCGGAGTGAGGCTTGATGATTTTATTAGGGTAGCGGAAGCGTATATAATACAAGTGACCAACTCCAGGATCGCACGGGACTGACTGGGACTCCTCTAGGTGTCGGACTCGCTACCGTATTCTTCATCCATAAGATCGCCTTTGTCAACATCTGGCCAAATCAACAAGCCAGGTGAGTACTTTGAATGTACTCGCAAGACAGTTTGGACATAAGATATAACAAATGCAAACATGATGCACATGAGCAGATTAGTAATGCACACTCAGGTAATAAATTAGCACTGCGCGATAAATGAAAGGAAGTCAGACGGTAGTCCTCCCGAAATCCCAATAAAATAGCTGAAGACCGATCGGATGTCTGAAGCGACGCCTCGAAAGGTAAAATAAATTTGAAGGAAATATGCCCTAGAGGCAATAATAAATTTATTATTTATTTCCTTATAATCATGATAAATGTTTATTATTCATGCTAGAATTGCATTAACCGGAAACATAATACATGTGTGAATACATAGACAAACAAAGTGTCACTAGTATGCCTCTACTTGACTAGCTCGTTAATCAAAGATGGTTATGTTTCCTAACCATGAACAATGAGTTGTTATTTGATTAACGAGGTCACATCATTAGTTGAATGATCTGATTGACATGACCCATTCCATTAGCTTAGCACCCGATCGTTTAGTATGTTGCTATTGCTTTCTTCATGACTTATACATGTTCCTATAACTATGAGATTATGCAACTCCCGTTTACCGGAGGAACACTTTGGTTACTACCAAACGTCACAACGTAAATGGGTGATTATAAAGGAGTACTACAGGTGTCTCCAATGGTACATGTTGGGTTGGCGTATTTCGAGATGAGGTTTTGTCACTCCGATTGTCGGAGAGGTATCTCTGGGCCCTCTCGGTGATGCACATCACATAAGCCTTGCAAGCATTACAACTAATATGTTAGTTGTGAGATGATGTATTACGGAACGAGTAAAGAGACTTGCCGGTAACGAGATTGAACTAGGTATTGGATACCGACGATTGAATCTCGGGCAAGTAACATACCGATGACAAAGGGAACAACGTATGTTGTTATGCGGTCTGACCGATAAAGATCTTCGTAGAATATGTAGGAGCCAATATGGGCATCCAGTTCCCGCTATTGGTTATTGACCAGAGACGTGTCTCGGTCATGTCTACATTGTTCTCGAACCCGTAGGGTCCGCACGCTTAAGGTTACGATGACAGTTATATTATGAGTTTATACATTTTGATGTACCGAAGGTTGTTCGGAGTCCCGGATGTGATCATGGACATGACGACGAGTCTCGAAATGGTCGAGACATAAAGATTGATATATTGGAAGCCTATGTTTGGATATCGGAAGTGTTCCGGGTGAAATCGAGATTTTACCGGAATACCGGGAGGGTTACCGGAACCCCCCGGGAGCTATATGGGCCATAGTGGGCCTTAGTGGAAAAGAGAAGGGGCTGCCCTAGATGGGTTGCGCGCCTCCCCCTTCCCCTAGTTCTATTAGGACTAGGAGAGGTGGCCGCCCCCCTCCTCCTCTTTTCCCCCTCCGAGGAATCCTAGTTGGACTAGGATTGGGGGGGGGGGGAATCCTACTCCCAGAGGGAGTAGGACTCTCCTGCGCCCTCCTCCTTGGCCGGCCAGCCCTCCCCCTTGGCTCCTTTATATACGGAGGCAGGGGACACCTCTAGACACACAAGTTGATCCACGTGATCTATTCCTTAGCCGTGTGCGGTGCCCCGTGCCACCATATTCCTCGATAATACTGTAGCGGAGTTTAGGCGAAGCCCTGCGTCGGTAGAACATCAAGATCGTCACCACGCCGTCGTGCTGACGGAACTCCTCCCCGACGCTTTGCTGGATCGGAGCCCGGGGATCGTCATCGAGCTGTACATGTGCTAAGAACTCGGAGGTGCAGGAGTAACGGTGCTTGGATCGGTCGAATCGTGAAGACGTACGACTACTTCCTCTACGTTGTGTCAACGCTTCCGCAGTCGGTCTGCGTGGGTACGTAGACAACACTCTCCCCTCTCGTTGCTGTGCATCACCATGATCTTGCATGTGCGTAGGAAAGTTTTTGAAATTACTACGAAACCCAACAGTGGCATCTGAGCCTAGGTTTTATATGTTGATGTTATATGCACGAGTAGAACACAAGTGAGTTGTGGGCGATATAAGTCATACTGCCTACCAGCATGTCATACTTTGGTTCGGCGCCATTGTTGGACGAGACGACCCGGACCAACATTACGCGTACGCTTACGCGAGACCGGTTCCCCCGACGTGCTTTGCACATAGGTGGCTTGCGGGCGACTGTCTCTCCAACTTTAGTTGAACCAAGTATGGCTACGCCCGGTCCTTGTTAAGGTTAAAACAGAGTCTATTTGACAAACTATCGTTGTGGTTTTGATGCGTAGGTGAGATTGGTTCTTGCTTAAGCCCGTAGCAGCCACGTAAAACTTGCAACAACAAAGTAGAGGACGTCTAACTTGTTTTTGCAGGGCATGTTGTGATGTGATATGGTCAAGGCATGATGCTGAATTTTATTGTATGAGATGATCATGTTTTGTAATCGAGTTATCGGCAACCGGCAGGAGCCATATGGTTGTCGCTTTATTGTATGCAATGCAATCGCGATGTAATGCTTTACTTTATCACTAAACGGTAGCGATAGTCGTGGAAGCACAAGCTTGGCGAGACGACAACGATGCTATGATGGAGATCAAGGTGTCACGCCGATGATGATGGTGATCACGATGGTGCTTCGGAGATGGAGATCACAAGCACAAGATGATGATGGCCATATCATATCACTTATATTGATTGCATGTGATGTTTATCTTTTTATGCATCTTATCTTGCTTTGATTGACGGTAGCATTATAAGATGATCTCTCACTAAATTATCAAGAAGTGTTCTCCCTGAGTATGCACCGTTGCCAAAGTTCGTCGTGCCCAGACACCACGTGATGATCGGGTGTGATAAGCTCTACGTCCATCTACAACGGGTGCAAGCCAGTTTTGCACACGCAGAATACTCAGGTTAAACTTGACGAGCCTAGCATATGCAGATATGGCCGGAACACGGAGACCGAAAGGTCGAGCGTGAATCATATAGTAGATATGATCAACATAAACGATGTTCACCATTGAAAACTACTCCATCTCACGTGATGATCGGTTATGGTTTAGTTGCTTTGGATCACGTGATCACTTAGAGGATTAGAGGGATGTCAATCTAAGTGGGAGTTCTTAAGTAATTTGATTAATTGAACTTAAAATTATCATGAACTTAGTACCTGATAGTTTCTTGCTTGTTTATGTTGATTGTAGATAGATGGCTCGTGCTGTTGTTCCGTTAAATTTTAATGCGTTCCATGAGAAAGCCAAGTTGAAAGATGATGGTAGCAATTACACGGACTGGGTTCGTAACTTGAGGATTATCCTCATTGCTGCTCAGAAGAATTACGTCCTAGAAGCATCGCTGGGTGCCAGGCCTGCTGCTGGAGCAACACCAGATGTTATGAACGTCTGGCAGAGCAAAGCTGATGACTATTCGATAGTTCAGTGTGCCATGCTTTACGGCTTAGAATCGGGACTTCAACGACGTTTTGAACGTCATGGGGCATATGAGATGTTCCAGGAGTTGAAGTTAATATTTCAAGCAAATGCCCGGATTGAGAGATATGAAGTCTCCAATAAGTTCTATAGCTGCAAGATGGAAGAGAACAGTTCTGTCAGTGAGCATATACTCAAAATGTCTGGGTATAATAATCACTTGATTCAATTGGGAGTTAATCTTCTAGATGATTGCGTCATTGACAGAATTCTCCAATCACTGCCACCAAGCTACAAGAGCTTCGTGATGAACTATAATATGCAAGGGATGAACAAGACTATTCCCGAGCTCTTCGCAATGCTGAAAGCTGCGGAGGTAGAAATCAAAAAGGAGCATCAAGTGTTGATGGTTAACAAAACCACTAGTTTCAAGAAAAAGGGCAAAGGGAAGAAGAAGGGGAACTTCAAGAAGAACGGCAAGCAAGTTGCTACTCAAGAGAAGAAACCCAAGTCTGGACCTAAGCCTGAAACCGAGTGCTTCTACTGCAAGCAGACTGGTCACTGGAAGCGGAACTGCCCAAAGTATTTGGCGGATAAGAAGGATGGCAAGGTGAACAAAGGTATATATGATATACATGTTATTGATGTGTACCTTACTAATGCTCGCAGTAGCACCTGGGTATTTGATACTGGTTCTGTTGCTAATATTTGCAACTCGAAACAGGGGCTACGGATTAAGCGAAGATTGGCTAAGGACGAGGTGACGATGCGCGTGGGAAACGGTTCCAAAGTCGATGTGATCGCGGTCGGCACGCTACCTTTACATCTACCTTCGGGATTAGTATTAGACCTAAATAATTGTTATTTGGTGCCAGCGTTAAGCATGAACATTATATCTGGATCTTGTTTGATGCGAGATGGTTATTCATTTAAATCAGAGAATAATGGTTGTTCTATTTATATGAGTAATATCTTTTATGGTCACACACCCTTGAAGAGTGGTCTATTCTTATTGAATCTCGAGAGTAGTGATACACATATTCATAATGTTGAAGCCAAAAGATGCAGAGTTGATAATGATGGTGCAACTTATTTGTGGCACTGCCGTTTAGGTCATATCGATGTAAAGCGCATGAAGAAACTCCATACTGATGGACTTTTGGAACCACTTGATTATGAATCGCTTGGTACTTGCGAACCGTGCCTCATGGGCAAGATGACTAAAACACCGTTCTCCGGTACTATGGAGAGAGCAACAGATTTGTTGGAAATCATACATACAGATGTATGTGGTCCAATGAATATTGAGGCTCGTGGTGGATATCGTTATTTTCTCACCTTCACAGATGATTTAAGTAGATATGGTTATATCTACTTAATGAAACATAAGTCTGAAACATTTGAAAAGTTCAAAGAATTTCAGAGTGAAGTGGAAAATCATCGTAACAAGAAAATAAAGTTTCTACGATCTGATCATGGAGGAGAATATTTGAGTTACGAGTTTGGTGTACATTTGAAAAATTGTGGAATAGTTTCGCAACTCACGCCACCCGGAACACCACAGCGTAATGGTGTGTCCGAACGTCGTAATCGTACTTTACTAAATATGGTGCGTTCTATGATGTCTCTTACTGATTTACCGCTATCATTTTGGGGATACGCTCTAGAGACGGCCGCATTCACATTAAACAGGGCACCATCAAAATCCGTTGAGACGACGCCTTATGAACTATGGTTTGGCAAGAAACCAAAGTTGTCGTTTCTGAAAGTTTGGGGCTGCGATGCTTATGTGAAAAAGCTTCAACCTGATAAGCTCGAACCCAAATCGAAGAAATGTGTCTTCATAGGATATCCAAAGGAAACTATTGGATACACCTTCTATCACAGATCCGAAGGCAAGACTTTTGTTGCTAAATTCGGAAACTTTCTTGAGAAGGAGTTTCTCTCGAAAGAAGTGAGTGGGAGGAAAGTAGAACTTGACGAGGTAACTGTACCTGCTCCCTTGTTGGAAAGTAGTACATCACAGAAAACTGTTTCTGCGACACCTACACCAATAAGTGAGGAAGTTAACGATAATGATCATGAAACTTCAGAACAAGATACTACTGAACCTCATAGATCAACCAGAGTAAGATCCGCACCAGAGTGGTACGGTAATCCAGTTCTGGAAGTCATGCTACTAGATCATGATGAACCTACGAACTATGAAGAAGCGATGGTGAGCCCAGATTCCGCAAAGTGGCTTGAAGCCATGAAATCTGAGATGGGATCCATGTATGAGAACAAAGTATGGACTTTGGTTGACTTGCCCGATGACCGGCAAGCAATTGAGAATAAATGGATCTTCAAGAAGAAGACTGACGCTGATGGTAATGTTACTGTCTACAAAGCTCGACTTGTCGCGAAAGGTTTTCGACAAGTTCAAGGGGTTGACTACGATGAGACTTTCTCACCCATAGCGATGCTTAAGTCTGTCCGAATCATGTTAGCGATTGCCGCATTTTATGATTATGAAATTTGGCAGATGGATGTCAAAACTGCATTCCTGAATGGATTTCTGGAAGAAGAGCTGTATATGATGCAACCGGAAGGTTTTGTCGATCCAAAGGGAGCTAACAAAGTGTGCAAGCTCCAGCGATCCATTTATGGACTGGTGCAAGCCTCTCGGAGTTGGAATAAACGCTTTGATAGTGTGATCAAAGCATTTGGTTTTATACAGACTTTCGGAGAAGCCTGTATTTACAAGAAAGTGAGTGGGAGCTCTGTAGCATTTCTGATATTATATGTGGATGACATATTACTAATTGGAAATGATATAGAATTTCTGGATAGCATAAAGGGATACTTGAATAAGAGTTTTTCAATGAAAGACCTCGGTGAAGCTGCTTACATATTAGGCATTAAGATCTATAGATATAGATCAAGACGTTTAATTGGACTTTCACAAAGCACATACCTTGACAAAATTTTGAAGAAGTTCAAAATGGATCAAGCAAAGAAAGGGTTCTTGCCGGTGTTACAAGGTGTGAAATTGAGTAAGACTCAATGCCCGACCACTGCAGAAGATAGAGAGAAAATAAAAGATGTTCCCTATGCTTCAGCCATAGGCTCTATCATGTATGCAATGTTGTGTACCAGACCTGATGTGTGCCTTGCTATAAGTTTAGCAGGGAGGTACCAAAGTAATCCAGGAGTGCATCACTGGACAGCGGTCAAGAACATCCTGAAATACCTGAAAAGGACTAGGGATATGTTTCTCGTATATGGAGGTGACAAAGAGCTCACCGTAAAAGGTTACGTTGATGCAAGCTTTGACACTGATCCGGACGATTCTAAATCGCAAACCGGATACGTGTTTACATTAAACGGTGGAGCTGTCAGTTGGTGCAGTTCTAAACAAAGCGTCGTAGCGGGATCTACATGTGAAGCGGAGTACATAGCTGCTTCGGAAGCAGCAAATGAAGGAGTCTGGATGAAGGAGTTCATATCCGATCTAGGTGTCATACCTAGTGCATCGGGTCCAATGAAAATCTTTTGTGACACTACTGGTGCAATTGCCTTGGCAAAGGGAATCTAGATTTCACAAAAGGACCAAACACATCAAGAGACGCTTCAATTCCATCTGGGATCTAGTCCAGGTGGGAGACATAGAGATTTGCAAGATACATACGGATCTGAATGTTGTAGACCCGTTGACTAAGCCTCTTCCACGAGCAAAACATGATCAGCACCAAGGCTCCATGGGTGTTAGAATCATTATAGTGTAATCTAGATTATTGACTCTAGTGCAAGTGGGATACTGAAGGAAATATGCCCTAGAGGCAATAATAAAGTTATTATTTATTTCCTTATAATCATGATAAATGTTTATTATTCATGCTAGAATTGTATGAACCGGAAACATAATACATGTGTGAATACATAGACAAACTTAGTGTCACTAGTATGCCTCTACTGGACTAGCTCGTTAATCAAAGATGGTTATGTTTCCTAACCATGAACAATGAGTTGTTATTTGATTAACGAGGTCACATCATTAGTTGAATGATCTGATTGACATGACCCATTCCATTAGCTTAGCACCCGATCGTTTAGTATGTTGCTATTGCTTTCTTCATGACTTATACATGTTCCTATAACTATGAGATTATGCAACTCCCGTTTACCGGAGGAACACTTTGGGTACTACCAAACGTCACAACGTAACTGGGTGATTATAAAGGAGTACTACAGGTGTCTCCAATGGTACATGTTGGGTTGGCGTATTTCGAGATGAGGTTTTGTCACTCCGATTGTCGGAGAGGTATCTCTGGGCCCTCTCGGTGATGCACATCACATAAGCCTTGCAAGCATTACAACTAATATGTTAGTTGTGAGATGATGTATTACGGAACGAGTAAAGAGACTTGCCGGTAACGAGATTGAACTAGGTATTGGATACCGACGATTGAATCTCGGGCAAGTAACATACCGATGACAAAGGGAACAACGTATGTTGTTATGCGGTCTGACCGATAAAGATCTTCGTAGAATATGTAGGAGCCAATATGGGCATCCAGTTCCCGCTATTGGTTATTGACCAGAGACGTGTCTCGGTCATGTCTACATTGTTCTCGAACCCATAGGGTCCGCACGCTTAAGGTTACGATGACAGTTATATTATGAGTTTATACATTTTGATGTACCGAAGGTTGTTCGGAGTCCCGGATGTGATCATGGACATGACGACGAGTCTCGAAATGGTCGAGACATAAAGATTGATATATTGGAAGCCTATGTTTGGATATCGGAAGTGTTCCGGGTGAAATCGAGATTTTACCGGAATACCGGGAGGGTTACCGGAACCCCCGGGAGCTATATGGGCCATAGTGGGCCTTAGTGGAAAAGAGAAGGGGCTGCCCTAGATGGGCTGCGCGCCTCCCCCTTCCCCTAGTCCTATTAGGACTAGGAGAGGTGGCCGCCCCCCTCCTCCTCTTTTCCCCCTCCGAGGAATCCTAGTTGGACTAGGATTGGGGGGGGGGGGAATCCTACTCCCAGAGGGAGTAGGACTCTCCTGCGCCCTCCTCCTTGGCCGGCCAGCCCTCCCCCTTGGCTCCTTTATATACGAAGGCAGGGGACACCTCTAGACACACAAGTTGATCAACGTGATCTATTCCTTAGCCGTGTGCGGTGCCCCCTGCCACCATATTCCTCGATAATACTGTAGCGGAGTTTAGGCGAAGCCCTGCTGCTGTAGTTCATCAAGATCGTCATCACGTCGTCGTGCTGACGGAACTCTTCCCCGACACTTTGCTGGATCGGAGTCCGGGGATCGTCATCGAGCTGAACGTGTGCTCGAACTCGGAGGTGCCGTAGTTTCGGTGCTTGATCGGTTGGATCATGAAGACGTACGACTACTTCCTCTACGTCGTGTCAGCGCTTCCGCAGTCGGTCTGTGTTGGGTACGTAGACAACACTCTCCCTTCTCGTTGCTATGCATCACATGATCTTGCGTGTGCGTAGGAAATTTTTTGAAATTACTACGTTCCCCAACAAAATTAACATGCCACAGTCGAGCGTCAGGGCGACACCACATAAAGGGCTTATATTGAAACATAAATGACAGTGCGTGCCACAGTCAGACGTCTAAGCGACATCTCGAAAAGGGCTTAAAATGAAAGTAAATAATAAGGATGCCACAGTCAGACGTCTGAGCGACATCACATAAAGGGCTTATATCAAAGGTAAATAACAAGAATGCCACAGGCGGACGTCTGGGCGACATCACATAAAGGGCTTATATCAAAAGTAAATGACAAGAATGCCACAGCCGGACGTCTGAGCGACATCACATAAAGGGCTTATATCCAAAGTAAATAACAAGAATGCCACAGACGGACGTCTGAGCGACATCACATAAAGGGCTTATATTTCATCATTCGAATTCAAGTAGCTCATGAAAGTAACATCATCCCAAGGGATACTCGGTACATAAAAATAAACTGGTTAGTCCATCCATAGGAATAACATTCAGCCGGGTTTACCATTCTCAGTTTCATGCTTATTCTCCGGAGAATGTCACTGAGACTAACACTGAGACTGACACTAATATGTTGATCAAAGTCCTTGACCATGGATATGGTTACTCGACTGGTTTTGACTCTGCAGAGTTTGTACTATTTACCCACAGCCAACGGATTTCATTAGTCACAAAGGACTAGTTCCGTTTACGGTATTTTAGAAGAAACACATCTAACCAGTACACACCCATTCCACATTCCGCTGCCAGGAATCACCCTAGGCAACGTTCAAGAAAAACTCTAAGACGGGGAGGCTACAACCTCTAATAGCATGGGATCAAATTTATATCGCACGCTCTAAGGGGTGCCCCCCTCTCGGTCCCAACCGGAAACACCCATGCCCCCTGACTGGACGATGGGCTTTAATCCAGGGCCATGGAACCCTCATCACGGCCCCTCTATTTGGTGTGTACAAGGAAAGAGGTTTGCAACTTACTAAACTGCATTCTTTGCAGAAAAACATGTGGTACCACAGAAGGGGACGAACGGGAACAAGACTTGATCCACGTTAATACTGGAGTTAAACAACTGATATAAAACTGGCATGCTTCAACAATACCATCTTGCAACCTATCATGCCACCACATGATCAGGTTATATCACCATCATAAGAATGCATCAATATCGAAGCTCACTCGCAGCTTACTTTGCATGAAATATAACCTTCACAAATGCTCATATAAACATGCCATGCGAAAACCACTCAAGCAAACATGAAAAACACTCATCATATCAAAGGTTCAAACATGCTTGCCTGGTTCGGTGTAGTCGGAGTCTAGCTCGGCGAAGTTTGCGGCTCCGTCACCTCCTTCGGTATCAACGTTATAAAAGAAATCGGATACTAATGTAAATACCGTGCGTGCATAAAAATTGTTCCAAATATTTTTAAAATAAATATGATAAAAAACTAGATAGGAAAATAAAGATGACAAAAAAAGAATCAGCTCAAAATCATCTTTTGTTTATAAGTTATAAAGGTTTTAGTCCAGGGACTAATCTGTGATGAAACGGAAACTTTCCAAGGGCTAGTTTAGAAAAACAGAAAACGCTTCAGTTAGAAATACGCCAACCCAAAGGGGAAACGTACTTTGCTCGAAGGCGCTTTCAGATAACGTTTCGAATAAGAAGGGAGAGGCTGACGAGGGGGTCCCGCATGTCAGATTTAAAATCTCACCGTCGACCGAAGCAAACGATGATCGCCGGCGACGATCGACGGCGATCCAGAGGAGGGCAAGGGTATGGTTGCACTCACGGGACAATTCCGCGTCGGTGGGTGGTGGACTTGGTCGTCGGCGAGCACCACGTCGACGGCAGCTTCCACTCCGGCGGACGGCGGTTCGGTCGAGGATGGATCCCTCCGAAGAGAGCTGCGAACGCCAAATTGAAGCGCGGGTTAGGGAAGTGGGTGTACTAGGAGGCTACTGGCACAGTTTGGGAGGCGGGGGTGCTCTCACCAGAGAGAATCTTGCCGGAGCCCGAAGCGGATCGGGGCGGCCGGAGTCGGGGAAGAAGGCTCTCCCAAGGCCCTATGATGAGCGTGGCGAGGTTCTGAGGCGAGGAGGGGAGGTGCTGGGTCGAGAACGAGCTCGGGGCCTCTATTTATAGTCGGCCCGAGGCGGTTGCCGAGAATGGGATTTCTCCGGTGAGTAATTACGGCGAGGCAGTGGTCGGGCAGGAGGTTTAGGTGACTGGGCAGCTTCGCATTGGTCCACTGGCACCACTCGATGGCTAACTTGGTCAGATTTGGCCTGCTCCCGTGGTTTCGACGGAACGGAGCTCACGGGCTCGTCAGGGGCAGAGAGCGCGCTCTGCGCCTCTCAGGCCACGGTGATGGTTGTGCAGCACGCACAGGGGAGAGGACGGCCATGCGGAGGCCCCTGGTGGTGTGGGCGGTGCTGGACGGCGCCGTCCTGCAGGGCTGGCCCCTGCTGGCCGCCACGGGCGGTCCTGCCACCACGGGAGGCGTCGGAGTTGACGCGACACGTCGCCACTGACGGTTGCAACCGTCCAGACGACCGTGCGGCGCGTTGGATAAGAAGGAGGAGCAGTGAGCAACGAGCCAACGAGAGCACTGGCGAGATTGACGCTGCCGACTGACGAAAACGACACTGTCTCTGAACTGAAACACTGAATTCTGAATTTGAACAGAAATAGTGCACACCACCTGTTCGACGAAATGTTTTAAGCATGTGGAAAAAATTTCTTGAGCTGAACCTTGGTGAGGTGATCTCTTGATGCATCTAGAGACTGCCTGATTTATCTCAGAATTTTTGGAAAAGAAAAAGAATGAAATTCACCAAAAATGGCAAATCTGGTCCAAACTCGCAGCAGGCAAATTTTGAAAAATTTGAACTGTGGACTAGCAGATCTTGATGGATCTAGGTTGAGGGTACTAAGGACTAGCCAGAGGAGTTTATTTGGGACCAAGACTCAAAGGAAATCTGGTAGTTCCTTTGTAAACCACCAAAGTCCAAATAAATGACAGAAAATGATTTTGAGGTTAAAACAAATAGAAATAAAGATCTAGGAGAAGTTGAACCTTGCTGGACTTGATGCTTGACTTGACCCAAAGTGGGGAGGTGGGGTTTGGAAGAAGGTTTTCAACATAGGTCATGCCAAGAGAGTAATTTTTTTGAATAGGGAAGAATAAAATTTATAATTTATAGGAATTCTTTTTAATAAAAAGGAATTGTAAAAACCTTCCAAAATTATTTGTGTTGAGCCAACACAAGATGAAAAAACCCTTAAGACCAAAGATCAAGATTGGGAAGAACCCATAAAAATATACTTGTCACAAATGGAATTTTTTTAGAAGGAGAGTCTTTTAAAAAAATTAAATAACCTCCTTCCAAATAATTAAAGAATTTGATAAAAACCAAATCAAAGATTTTGGAGTGTTACACCGGGGAAGAAGTCTGCCGAGATAGAAGCGAAGAACAAAATTAAAGGATAGAAGCCGGCTCGACCAACAGCCGGCAGCTTAAGGAAGAAAAACAAAAGAGGGGTGGATCACCATCGACGATATACTCAATCTCGTGGAAGCCGTAAGTCAGCATCGCCTCCTTGTCAGTCCAGGAGGAGCGTTCGGCCGCAAACTCAGCAAGGAGGAAGGTCTCCATGTCCTCCGCCTCCTTCCGGGTCTTCTGGAGGAGCTCCTTCTGCTCTGCCAGTTGCGTGACCAGCCGGTTGCGCTCTTCAGCCAGCTTGCCGCACTCCTCCTCCTTAGCGCACAACGCGGTGTTGGCTTCGCCCAGCTGCTGCTGCAAGGTGGCGTTGGCTTCTGCGGAAGAAAGAAGAAAGCAAGGCGTTAGTCGCCAAACAAAGAAGAACAGCCACCGGGGAGATCCGGCCCGACTTCTCAGCAGTCGGCCCGAATCTCGGGGACTACAGCCCGCGGGTGCGCCAGCGCGCCCCCACAGAGAAAGAAGAGGACTTACTCCGGCTTTCCGACAAGTCGGCGGTCCGCTGAGCCAGCTCTTGGACGTTGGAGTTGAAAGCGGTCATGCGAAGGTTGTGGTAGTCCTGTGACAAAAATTTCGGATAAATGTTAGTGCTTGGAACTCGCTGATTAGAGTTCCGAGCCGCCTGCTCAGCAGCCGACCCGGAACTCGGGGACTACACCCAGTGGGTGCGCTGGGGCGCCCCCACCGAGAATCATAAGAAACAGAAACAAGGAAGAAGGAAACGTACCCGGATGGCCTCTCGCGACGCCAGATGCGCCTTATTGCGGTTCCTGATGGCTTCGCCCTCGGCTCGGATCTTGGCTTGGACGTCCAAAAGCGCCCAGTTCAACGGGCCCGTCCCGCCTCCCTGCACCCACCCAGTGGGCGCGGCGCTCGTCGCCTCGGTGTCGGGGATTGAGGAGCTCACAGCGCCAGTCTCCAGCGGACGTGGCGCCGTGCATCGGCGTGCCGACCTCGAGAGCCAGGCCCGTCGCCACCTCGTCTTCAGTTGGCGGCAACGGCGGGTCCGCCGGCTACCCACCTGGAGCGCTCCCGGATGGCAGCGGTGGCGGCACGATTACGTCCGGCGTGGCGGTGTCGCCGCCGTCCCTCTCCATAATCGGGTTCTCATCGACGACTTCCCTAGTCTGCGCCGTGAACTCCGGTGGTGGCGGCGCAGAGTTCAGAGGGACGACGAACACTGCCGACTGGCGGTGTGTGGCTTCTTCCGCACGCTTCTTCTCCGCGTCGGCGGCCTCGGCTTCCGCCAGCTTCTTCAGGGCGGCAACCTCCACCTTGTCGGCTTCTGCCTTTTTCAGGCGGGCGGCTTCCCGCTCCTTGCGCGCGTTCTGCTCCGTCGCCTCCCGGAGATCGGCGGCCGGATCAATCCGCCGGGTGGTGGAGGAGGTATCTGCCGACTTCATGATGGAGCCAGCGGCCGACTTATCGAGAGAGAGCGGGGCCCTAAAAGTCAAGAGCGTAAAGCAAAGGAATTTCAGACAGAGTCAACGAAGAAAAATTGAAGGCGCAAAGGAAGGTAGCACTTACGCAGAAACTAGCTGTGGCATCTTCACCTCCTTGCGGAAGCGGTTGGCCTTCGCGGCCGCTTCGTCCCGCTTGGTCGCCGCAGCCGAGCCCTTGGGCTTCTTCGGTCGGCTACCGAACAAGCTCGTCCCGGCCCTGTGCTTCTTAGCGCCGCCTTGGGCGTCCGGCGCGGCAAACGAGCTCGTGCCCGGCTGGCCGACTCCTAGCTGGTGGCGCGGGGCGACTTCCCCCGCGTCGTCATCAGGCCAATCCTCGAAGCTGGCTCTGAGCTTTGGGCCGCCTACTTCGCCGCCTCCTCCCTCGGCATCGTCCTCCAAGGCCGCCACCCCCAAGTCGGGGTCATCAACGTCGCTCTCCGCCCGGTCGGGGAGGAATTCGCGGTTCGGCCCGTAGTGCCGGCTGCTGGCTGGAGGAGGGGGCTCTGTTCAAAGGCCGGTTGGTCAGGCCGGACAAGACGGACTCAGCATACAAATAAAGAAAAAAACAACTCACCATGGACGGAGGGTTGGCGCGTGAATATGGCTCCTTGCTGAACCGCCACTCTTCCGTGAGCTCGCAGTTCGCAAGATAGTTCACCATGAAGGCGACCTCCGCGTGAGGCATCTCCTTGGTGCACAGCCGACTCGGGTCTCGATGCCCGCTCATTTGGCAGATCATGTGGGGGCAGCCCTGGAGCGGGAGCACTCGGCACGCCATGAAGGCGGCCAGCAAATCAGGCCCGGTCAGGCCCTCCGACTATGTCAGCACTCGGAGCCGCGCGATGGTGGCGGCTCCAGCAGGCATCAGTCCTGGCCCGGTACGACCAGTTAGGCTGCCTCCCAGCTGGCGGGCCGGCTGCGTAAGCCCGCAAGTTGACCTAGTCGCCCTCCGCGGAGATGCTCTTCACATAGAAGTACGACCACTGCCACATCTTCACCGACTTTATCAGCATGATGGGGGGAAACGGGTTGTCGGCGCCCGACCTCCGCACCGCGATGAACGCGCCACACTAGGCCGGCACGCCCGCGACGTGGTTGCCGAGCTTGGAGTAGAAGAACTCCCCCAGAGCTCGATGGTGGGGAGGACGCCAAGGAAGCCTTCACACAAGGTGATGAAGGCGGACAGCAGCACCACCGTGTTGGGGGTGAGGTGGTGCGGCTGGAGACCGTAGAATTCCAGGAGGGAGCGGAAGAAGTTGCTCGCCGGCAGGCCAAGGCGCGCAGGTAGTGCGAGCGGAAGACGACCCACTCGCCCTTCCCCGGCGCCGGCGATATCTCCCTCCTCGGCGCGAGGCGGACCCTCACGAAGTCCTTGCTGGGCAGCCGCCGCGTCTAGCGGAGGAAATCGACGTGGTCGTCGTGAACCTCGGAGCCATCCCACGCTCCGGAGCGCACCATGGGGGGAGTGACGGTGGAAGAGGAGCTCATCGGGAACGAATCACCATGACGCGCAGCGCAGCTTGGGGCGCAGCGGCGAGAGGAAGAAGAAGGAGAAAGGAATGGGGAGGAGGGACGCGCGTGCTCCGCCGCTCCCCCTCCCCCCTACTTATAGGCCTACGGGCTACGAAGCCGAGGGGCGATCATGGGATTTACTGCGCCCACGATCCCACGCCCCCACGTTTATCGCGCAACAAAACTGCGCGCAGTAACTCCACGGGAACCCCAACCGCCCGCCTCGGCCGTAGCAGATCCGCTCGCGCACCGAGGCATGGTAGTGGCGGGCCCCGCCCGCAGGTGTGTCCCATCGCGGCGTGGATTGGTGGACGGGCCCGGCCGCTCGGCGACCATGTGGCATAACCGTACAGGACGGCGGCCTGGATGCTTAGCTAGCACGCCACTGGCTTCCCGCCGACGCGTTCGAGGCTTGGATAAGTCAGACTGGGCGCGGCCGACTCCCTCCAGTCGGCCCGGCAAAAGTCACACAAAGCTCCACCTTAGGCACTCGGAGAAGAAAACTGCTGAGGCTCCTCGGCTGCTCAGCCGCGGCACCTCACTAGCTTCGGGGACTACTGTCGGAGTAATGGGCCACGGGTAGGCTAACCCGGGGCCCAGGACCTTTCAAGACACCGGGACAGATTGCGCCCCTCAATATGCCAAGGAGAAGAGCCGTCTTCTGGGGGCGGCTGGAGGAACAGCCGGCTGCCCGTATCCGGTCGAGTCCTAGAGGCAAGGCCAAGACAAGCCGACTCCTACTCGGCGGCTTCTAGAGAAGGCGGCCCCGAGGAGTCGGCCCACAGCACCAACGAAGCCCGTGCCCTCATCAAGGGGGACGGGACAGGAATTGGCTACAGTATAGCCCACCCCCTCCCCCTTTCCAGGGGCTGGCGTGGTCATAGTGCACCGTACGGCGGAGATCTCTGCCCGGCGCAGCACTGTTTCCATGCCATCCCTGACATCATCACAGGCAGGCGGAGTCCTGCTCCCACGACAGCCTGTTAGTACGGCCCAAGGACAACAGGCCCCACCAGTCAGCAAGAGCCCGGAAGATGGCGACGATCCCACCAGTCGAACCCCAGGAGTCAGCCCGCCCCTTCCTCGGGACCCACTCGCCGTTAACTAGGCGAGATGTGGAGTGGCTACAGTAATCGCCCGCCAGGCGGCGGAGCTATAGCCACAACCCCCTGACCGAGCCTGCGTCATTAGAGATGTGGCAACAGTGATCCGCAGCCAGCAGGACCCGCGAGCGACGGAGGCGGCCTGTCGGCTCCGTACCAGACCAGCCGGCGGGGCCCACTAGGCGGCGGGCCCCAGCAGTCGGCGGAGAAGCCGGTGACCAGAGAGACTGACAGTCGGGCCCTACGCCTGGCCGGATTACCATTGTAACCCTGGGGGTAGGCCTATATAAACCCCCCAAGGCACCCATGCAAAGGGTTCCCAACCTGTTAGAACTAGACCAGATCATAGAGGAAGGAGAGAGCTAGCCCTGCCTTCTCCTACCTCTAGCATACAGCTCAAGGAGCGCCTTTGTATTCACTTGTGCCTTAGTGATCATGCGGAGACCCCGCGGAGCAGGACTAGGGGTGTTATCTCCTAGGAGAGCCCCGAACCTGGGTAAAGTACGCCGGCGTTCGTGTTTATGCCTCATCCCGCTTCCGGGCACCGGCGACGTTTTACTCGCTCCCACCGATAAGCCATCCCTTGGCATATGTCACACCCAACCCCCGACAGAAACCTAGATCGGATATGAACTCCTTCATCCAGACTCCTTCATTTGCTGCTTCCGAAGCAGCTATGTACTCCGCTTCACACGTAGAGCCCGCTACGACGCTTTGTTTAGAACTGCTCCAACTGACAGCTCCACCGTTCAATATAAACACGTATCCGGTTTGCGATTTAGAATCATCCGGATCAGTGTCAAAGCTTGCATCGATGTAACCATTTACGATGAGCTCTTTGTCACCTCCATAAACGAGAACATATCCTTAGTCATTTCAGGTATTTCAGGATGTTCTTGACCGTTGTCCAATGATCCACTCCTGGATTACTTTGGTACCTCCCTGCTAAACTAATAGAAAGGCACACATCAGGTCTGGTACACAACATTGCATACATAATATAGCCTATGGCTGAAGCATAGAGAACATTTTTCATTTTCTCTCTCTGTTCTGCAGTGGTCGGGCATTGAGTCTTACTCAACTTCACACCTTGTAACACAGGCAAGAACCCTTTCTTAGCTTGATCCATTTTGAACTTCTTTAAAACTTTATCAAGGTATGTGCTTTTGAAAGTCCAATTAAGCGTCTTGATCTATCTCTATAGATCTTGATGCCCAATATATAAGCAGCTTCACCGAGGTCTTTCATTGAAAAACTCTTATTCAAGTATCCTTTTAGGCTATCCAGAAATTCTATATCATTTCCAATCAGCAATATGTCATCCACATATAATATTAGAAATTCTACAGAGCTCCCACTCACTTTCTTGTAAATACAGGCTTCTCAAAAAGTCTGTATGAAACTATATGCTTTGATCACACTATCAAAACGTTTATTCCAACTCCGAGAGGCTTGAACCAGTCCATAAATGGATCGCTGGAGCTTGCACACTTTGTTAGCACCCTTTGGATCGATAAACCTTCAGGTTGCATCATATACAACTCTTCTTCCAGAAATCCACTCAGGAATGTAGTCTTTACATCCATTTGCCAAATTTCATAATCATAAAATGCGGCAATTGCTAACATGATTTGGACGGACTTAAGCATCGCTACGGGTGAGAAGGTCTCATCGTAGTCAACTCCTTGAACTTGTCGAAAACCTTTCGCAACAAGTCGAGCTTTGTAGACAGTAACGTTACCATCGGCGTCAGTCTTCTTCTTGAAGATCCATTTATTCTTGATGGCTTGCCGATCATCGGGCATGTCAACCAAAGTCCACACTTTGTTCTCATACATGGATCCCATCTTAGATTTCATGGCCTCAAGCCATTTTGCGGAATCTGGGCTCATCATCGCTTCCTCATAGTTCGTAGGTTCGTCATGGTCAAGTAACATGACCTCCAGAACCAGATTACCGTACCACTCTGGTGTGGATATTACTCTGGTTGACCTACGTTCGGTAGTAACTTGATCTGAAGTTTCATGATCATCATCATTGGCTTCCTCACTAATTGGTGTAGGTGTCACAGGAACCGTTTTCTGTGATGGACTACTTTCCAATAAGGGAGCAGGTACAGTTACCTCATCAAGTTCTACTTTCCTCCCACTCACTTCTTTCGAGAGGAACTCCCTCTCTAGAAAGGATCCATTCTTAGCAACAAATGTCTTGCCTTCGGATCTGTGATAGAAGGTGTACCTAACAGTCTCCTTTGGGTATCCTATGAAGACACATTTCTCCGATTTGGGTTCGAGCTTATCAGGTTGAAGCTTTTTCACATAAGCATCAAAGCCCCAAACTTTAAGAAACGACAACTTTGGTTTCTTGCCAAACCATAGTTCATAAGGCGTCGTCTCAATGGATTTAGATGGTGCCCTATTTAACGTGAATGCAGCTGTCTCTAAAGCGTAACCCCAAAACGATAGCGGTAAATCAGTAAGAAACATCATAGATCGCACCATATCTGGTAAAGTACGATTACGATGTTCGGACACACCATTACGATGTGGTGTTCCGGGTGGCATGAGTTGCGAAACTATTACGCATTGTTTCAAATGAAGACCAAACTCATAACTCAAATATTCTCCTCCACGATCAGATGGAAACTTTATTTTCTTGTTACGATGATTTTCCACTTCACTCTGAAATTGTTTGAACTTTTCAAATGCTTCAGACTTATGTTTCATCAAGTAGATATACCCATATCTTCTCAAATCATCTGTGAAGGTGAGAAAATAACGATACCCGCCACGAGCCTCAATATTCATCGGACCACATACATCAGTATGTATGATGTCCAACAAATCTGTTGCTCGCTCCATAGTTCCGAAGAACAGCGTTTTAGTCATCTTGCCCATGAGGCATGATTCGCAAGTACCAAGTGATTCATAATCAAGTGATTCCAAAAGTCCATCAGAATGGAGTTTCTTCATGCACTTTATACCAATATGACCTAAACGGTAGTGCCACAAATAAGTTGCACTATCATTATCAACTCTGCATCTTTTGGCTTCAACATTATGAATATGTGTATCACTACTATCGAGATTCATCAAAAATAGACCACTCTTCAAGGGTGCATGACAATAAAATATATTACTCATATAAATAGAACAACCATTATTCTCTGATTTAAATGAATAACCATCTCGCATCAAACAAGATCCAGATATAATGTTCATGCTTAACGCTGGCACCAAATAACAATTATTTAGGTCTAATACTAATCCCGAAGGTAGATGTAAAGGTAGCGTGCCGACGGCGATCACATCGACTTTGGAACCATTTCCCACACGCATCGTTGCCTCGTCCTTAGCCAATCTTCGCTTAATCCATAGTCCCTGTTTCGAGTTGCAAATATTAGCAACAGAACCAGTATCAAATACCCAGGTGCTACTGCGAGCTTTAGTAAGGTACACATCAATAACATGTATATCACATATACCTTTGTTCACCTTGCCATCCTTCTTATCCGCCAAATACTTGGGGCAGTTCCGCTTCCAGTGACCAGTCTGCTTGCAGTAGAAGCACTCGGTCTCACGCTTAGGTCCAGACTTGGGTTTCTTCTCTTGAGCAGCAACTTGTCTGCCATTCTTCTTGAAGTTCCCTTTATTCTTCCCTTTACCTTTTTTCTTGAAACTGGTGGCCTTGTTGACCATCAACACTTGATGCTCCTTTTTGATTTCTACCTCCGCAGCTTTCAGCATTGCGAAGAGCTCGGGAATAGTCTTGTTCATCCCTTGCATATTATAGTTCATCACGAAGCTCTTGTAGCTTGGTGGCAGTGATTGGAGAATTCTGTCAATGACGCAATCATCTAGAAGATTAACTCCCAATTGAATCAAGTGATTATTATACCCAGACATTTTGAGTATATGCTCACTGACAGAACTGTTCTCTTCCATCTTGCAGCTATAGAACTTATTGGAGACTTCATATCTCTCAATCCGGGCATTTGCTTGAAATATTAACTTCAACTCCTGGAACATCTCATATGCCCCATGACGTTCAAAACGTCGTTGAAGTCCCGATTCTAAGCCGTAAAGCATGGCACACTGAACTATCGAATAGTCATCAGCTTTGCTCTGCCAGACGTTCATAACATCTGGTGTTGCTCCAGCAGCTGGCACCTAGCAGTGCTTCCAGGACATAATTCTTATGTGCAGCAATGAGGATAATCCTCAAGTTACGGACCCAGATCGTGTAATTGCTACCATCGTCTTTCAACTTTGCTTTCTCAAGGAATGCATTAAAATTTAACGGAACAACAGCACGGGCCATCTATCTACAACAACATAGACAAGAAAAATACTATCAGGTACTAAGTTCATGATAAATTAAAGCTCAATTAATCATATTTAAGAACTCCCACTTAGATAGACATCCCTCTAATCATCTAAGTGATCACGTGATCCAAATCAACTAAACCATGGCCGATCATCACGTGAAATGGAGTAGTTTTCAATGGTGAACATCACTATGTTGATCATATCTACTATATGATTCACGCTCGACCTTTCGGTCTCAGTGTTCCGAGGCCATATCTGCATATGCTAGGCTCGTCAAGTTTAACCCGAGTATTTCTGCGTGTGCAAAACTGGCTTGCACCCGTTGTATGTGAACGTAGAGCTTATCACACCCGATCATCACGTGGTGTCTCAGCACGATGAACTTTGGCAATGGTGCATACTCGGGGAGAACACTTGTACCTTGAAATTTAGTGAAAGATCATCTTATAATGCTACCGTCAATCAAGCAGAATAAGATGCATAAAAGGATAAACATCACATGCAATCAATATAAGTGATATGACATGGCCATCATCATCTTGTGCCTGTGATCTCCATCTCCAAAGCACCGTCATGATCACCATCGTCACCGGCTTGACACCTTGATCTCCATCGAAGCATCGTTGTCGTCATGCCAACTATTGCCTCCACGACTATCGCTACCGTTTAGTGATAAAGTAAAGCAATTACATGGCGATTGAATTTCATACAATAAAGAGACAACTATATGGCTCCTTCCAGTTGCCAATAATTGTGTTACAAAACATGATCATCTCATACAATAAAATTTAGCATCATGTCTTGACCATATCACATTACAACATGCCCTGCAAAAACAAGTTAGACGTCATCTACTTTGTTGTTGCAAGTTTTACATGGCTGCTACGGGCTGAGCAAGAACCGTTCTTACCTACGCATCAAAACCACAACGCGGTATAGTGATTGCTTTTTGATCTTCAGAAAGAACCGTGTTCATTGACTCCGATTCAACTAAAGCTGGAGAAACAGACACCCACTAGCCACCTGTGTGCGAAGCACGTCGATAGAACCAGTCTTGCGTAAGCGTACGCGTAATGTCGGTCTGGGCCGCTTCATCCAACAATGCCGCTGAAATCAACTAGTGATGGCAAGCAATATGTATATACCCACGCCCAAAACTCCTTTGTGTTCTACTCGTGCATATATCATCTACGCATAAACCTGGCTCGGATGCCACTGTTTGGGAACGTAGTAATTTCAAAAAAAATCCTACGCACACGCAAGATCATGTTGATGCATAGCAACGAAAGGGGAGAGTATCATCCACATATCCTCGTAGACCGTAAGCGGAAGCGTTATGAGAACACGGTTGATGTAGTCGTACGTCTTCACGATCCGACCGATCCAAGTACCGAACGCACGACACCTCCGAGTCCAGCACACGTTCAGCTCGATGACGTCCCACGAACTCCGATCCAGCAGAGCTTCACATGAGAGTTCCGTCAACACGACGGCGTGATGACGGTGATGATGTTGCTACCGACGCAGGGCTTCGCCTAAGCACCGCTACGATATGATTGAGGTGGATTATGGGGGAGGGGGCACCACACATGGCTTGGAACAATCAACTAGTGTGTTCTAGGGTGCCCCTGCCCCCATATATAAAGGAGCAAGGGGGGAGGCCAGCCGGCCCCTGTTGGGCGCGCCAGGAGGAGGAGTCCTCCTCCTAGTAGGAGTAGGACTCCCATTTCCTACTCCTACTAGGAGGAGGAAAGGAAGGAGGAGAGAGAGGAAAGGAGGAAAGGGGGGCCAGCCCCCTAGTCCAATTCGGTTTGGGCAAGGGGGGCCGTGCGCCCTGCCTCCTCTCTTCCACCACTTGGCCCATGAGGCCCAATACTTCTTCCCCGTATTCCCGTAACTCCCCGGTACTCCAAAAAATACCCGAATCACTTGGAACCTTTCCGATATCCGAATATAGTCTTCTAATATATCGATCTTTACGTCTCAACCATTTCGAGACTCCTCGTCATGTCCCCAATCTCATCCGGGACTCCGAAATACCTTCGGTACATCAAATCACATAAACTCATAATACCGATCGTCACTGAAAGTTAAGTATGCGGACCCTACGAGTTCGAGAACTATGTAGACATGACTGAGACACATCTCCGGTCAATAACCAATAGCATAACCTGGATGTTCATATTGGCTCCTACATATTCTACGAAGATCTTTATCGGTCAAACCGCATAACAACATACGTTGTTCCCTTTGTCATCGGTATGTTACTTGCCCGAGATTCGATCATCGGTATCTCAATACCTAGTTCAATATCGTTACCGGCAAGTCTCTTTACTCGTTTCCATAATGCATCATCCCGCAACTAACTCATTAGTTGCATTGCTTGCAAGGCTTATAGTGATGTGCATTACCGAGAGGGCCCAGAGGTACCTCTCTGACAATCGGAGTGACAAATCCTAATCTCGATCTATGTCAACTCAACAAGTACCATCGGAGACACCTGTAGAGCACCTTTATAATCACCCAGTTACGTTGTGATGTTTGGTAGCACATAAAGTGTTCCTCCGGTAATCGGGAGTTGCATAATCTCATAGTCATAGGAACATGTATAAGTTATGAAGAAAGCAATAGCAGTAAACTAAAACGATCAAGTGCTAAGCTAACGGAATGGGTCAAGTCAATCACATCATTCTCCTAATGATGTGATCCGTTTATCAAATGACAACTCATGTCTATGGTTAGGAAACATAACCATCTTTGATTAACAAGCTAGTCAAGTAGAGGAATACTAGTGACACTCTGTTTGTCTATGTATTCACACATGTATTATGTTTCTGGTTAATACAATTCTAGCATGAATAATAAACATTTATCATGAAATAAGGAAATAAATAACAACTTTATTATTGCCTCTAGGGCATATTTCCTTCAGTGCAGCGAGCTACAACCTCTCGGTGCTGACATGCCGATCTTGATCCGCGGCGCTGAAGCCTCGCACGCCTAGGGTCTCCTCAGCCATGGCGATGATGCGCATCAAGGCATCGTCCATAGCGTTGCTGGGGAGCGCCTCGGCCTTGACGGGTCATGGCGTCTTCTCGTTTTCCTCATTGAAAAGGTTGATTGCAGAGGTGACGCTTTGGTGGGTTGGCATGCTTGGAAAAGGTGGATGTGCTATAGGCTGCGCTTGTTGCCTCGGTGCGTCGCGCGCCGCCTAGGTTTATGCATAGTATCGCTATGTAGTGGCGGGAAACCGGTGAGGCAATGGCAGAAAACGGTGGCGTGTTCATTAAACGCCATCAATTAATAGAAACTTAGCATAGAAGGAACATCGAGCTAGCTTGACACGTGCGTGCACATTGCTCGCCCAAGGCTATGATCCATATACTTGTGTGCCCAACAGAGCACACTATCCACAGTAAAGAATATTCTTCCATTTATCCTAGTGGAGAAGTGGCGGCAAGCATCACAAGAAGAAGTAGATGATGATCAGATGATCGTTTATCCTAGTTAGTTATGCATGTAATAGTTTACTTTGGTGTGCTGAAATGTCATGTGTGTACTAGCCACCTATGTAATTGGATGTTTGCCGCGTGTCACACAAATCTTGTTTACACAAAACGTTTCTGTTCTCTTGTCTCAACACAAACAGTTTATCAGAATAAACTGTATACCCTCCATTGTACACACCTTGATCTGGCCGAACCATTTCTGTTGTGTTCGCTAATCAAAAATAGTTCGTCCGAGTGAACCGTATGCCATATAACACGCACACCTTGATCTGGTTAACCTTTCTGTTGCCTTCCCTAATAGCAAACATTTCATCGGAGCAAACTGTATGCTGTATATCACACACACCTTGATATGGTTGCCCGTGTCTGTTGTTCTATCTCATCGCAAACAGTTCATATGGATCAACCATATGCCACCCATCGCACATGCAACTGAAATCAGAACTATGTTTGTTGTATCAGCCATCGCAAACGTTTTGCATATTTTTGACAGTTTTATACATCACCGTTTGCGATTAATGCATCACACACCGTTTCATCAAAGGATCTCTGATCGTAGTGCCACGTTAGCAGCATCCTGCAGTAGTGGATGAACTCAAAAATTGGGGGAAGAAAATTTCCGTGGTTAATTTCGTGGGGAATAAGTGGTGGGAGTGTGAGGGGAGGCTAGATCCACTTGCCAAACAAAAAATCAGGGATCCAAATCCACAAGATCTCATAAGAACCAACAAAATGCAAAAAAATGCAGGGCTATTTTTATGGGCATTTTAGAATTAGGACAAAAGCAACAAAAATAGGCTAGCAAATGAGGGGGTGGGACTCCAAGATGTGAATCAACCTTGCCGTAACCCAAGATGGTGTAGGGTGGAACCCTAGATTCGAGATCTTTCTACTCTTAGAGGGGAAATCAGGATGAACACACAAGAACACAAGAACAAGAAGAATCTCCCCGCAAGAACCAAGATACACATCCACTATCTCACAAATCCATACAAGAACATAGATCCACAATCAACCAAAGAAAATAGCAAAAAGGTATCTCTTCCCAATCCTTAGAGGAACCAAGGTCTTGTAGGGTAGTCTTCTCCAACCTTAAGGGAGGAGTCCTTGATATCCACCTGGGGATCTTCTTCTAGGAGGTCTTGAACTCCAAGTGGTGATAGATGAGCAAAGCTCTCTCAAGATCCAGTTCAATATGCTTTGCTAAACCTAGAATAAAGGTGACGTTCATCAATTTATAGTGCTACTACAATTAGGGGTACATGGCCACCTGGGCCTACTTGCTCGCAGGCAAAGCCGGACGATCTAGTAGGTACCTGGATGATTCAAGCATCAACCGAATGATCTAGGTAGATACCCGGATGGTCCGATTGGTTTGTAGTAGCTGGCGGTATGTCGGACGTCTGGGACGCAGTCCGGATTACCGGGCATCTTTTGGATGATCCGGGCTAGGTCCCGGACGATCCGTCTTTGTGGCTAGTCTTGGGTGTCTCCTGGTGGTGTAGTTGGATGGTCTAGGTATCTGCCCAGATGGTCCGGCTGATGCCCGGATGATCCGGGTGGCTGCCTAGATGATTTGCCTGCGCCCGGACACCTGGCCTGGTCACTTAGTCACGGCCCCTTCTTTTCCCGCTGAGTCTCGATCATTTGGTTAGGCCCCCGAACATACGACCATCTGTAGGCGCCGACACTTCTCCTCTCCTCCTTCTTGTTTTGCTTCCATCCAAGCTTGGCCTTGGTCCTTGGCTGCTCCATGGTCGTCCTCTTGGTTCCTAATTAAGGATGCATAATATCTCCGACTGAGGTAGTAGCCATGTCTTAAGCGAATCAAAGGGAAGCTCAACAAAGAGAGAGGTAACCTAAGTTTCGATAGCTCTTACCCGTGCTCTTGTCATCGGTCCACTTGGTACTTGGAGAGTCGGTGGCATGTCCATGAGGATGATCGTAGGGTGCTCCGCGCCAAGATTTAAGGTCTTGTGGGGTCTTGGCGCACTTCACTAGTATAAATTTGTCAGGGCTCTACGTCGTCTGAGATGGCTTTGGTTTGAGTGGACCAACATCTCCAAGTTGTGGATTGGAACCAAAAACCCATGTGGCGAGCTTTTGTATGCTTACACGACCATCTCTGTTGGCAATGGAGCCAAGATGCCTTTTCGGGACTCGTCGTGGTTGGATGGTAGGAGGTTGTTGGATATCACCCCTCTTGTTTTTGCAGCCTCCAAAAGGTAGAAGTGGACAGTCCAATAGGCCTTGGTAGGCAATGATTGTATTCGAGAGATCAAGCTCAATGCAGTTTTCTCTATGGCGCACATTCATCAATACATTGACCTATGATCTATGCTCTCTAAATTCTAGATTGAGGATGAGGTGGAGGGTACCATTTCTTGCAACTTCACATCTAGTGGGATACATTAGACAAAGTCAGCATACAAAGGACAAGTTTTTGGAGCCACGCTAACTTCGGTGGACATGGCCATTCGAAAGGTCTGAGCCCCTTCAAGTAAGGTTGTCGAAATTGCGATTCTGTTGTATGATTCTACAACTTTATGATCCAAACTAACCCATCTGATTCTATGACTTATGTTCATAGAATCTATGTTTATATGATCCTGATAGCTAAGATTCTACCATTTGCAATCCTACCACGAGAGCTCCAATCCGATTCAAGAATCATGATTCTGACAACCTTGCCTCCAAGGGTTAACCTTTTCTCTTTGCTTCCATACAAAGCAGAGTCTGAACCATGAATCGTCTGGCTAGAAGAGGTTGAGAAAACTATTCGCCTTGCCGTCTCTGTAAAGGGAAAATAATACAGCCGAACATCTTTTATTTGGCTGCCGCTACACTTAGTGGATATGGAGATAATTTCCTAGCAGACACTCATTGCGACAAATTGTTGCCATTGCGCCCACGCGATCAAGTGAGCGATTGGACTAGGCCGAGCCATTCAGCAGTGAGCGATGCGTGTATCCTATAGAAACCGATTTTGGGAGCCTTCTAGAAGGTTCTTGATTGGTTTTGGAAACTTTCGAGAGGGTCCGCGAACCAAGTTTTTGACTAGTTTTCTGGCTTTTTTGTTTTATATATATTTTATTTTATTTTCCTTTTTCAAGTTTCTTTTTCTTGTCAAATAATGTTTGGGAATTTCAAATATTGTTTGAAATTTAAAACATGTTCGCTTTTGTCAAATTTCAAAAAACTTTTCTGTTTTTAAAATTTAGTTCATAAAATAAAAAATTATGTGATGTACACTTAAAAGAAATGTGCTTTCAAGAAATATTCTCGTTTTTCAAAAAAGAATCATAAATTGAAAAAACTTCATGTTTTAAAAAAATGGAACTTTAAAGAAATGTACAACATTTAAAAAAATCCTTTTTTCAAATTTGTACATAAATTAAAAAATGCTCCGGTTTTGAAAAATATTTAGAAATCTTCAAAAAATCTTTAGAATTTCAAATTATTCACTGTTTTAAAAAAATAATTCTTTTCAAATTTTTTTGCTCTTTCAAAAATTGTTTGTATTTTAAAAACTATCCAGAGACTTTTTTCAGAAAATGTTCAAATTTTGAAAAATGCCCAGGTTTTCAAAAAATGTTCGTGTGTAGAATTTCATTTAAAAAAATGAGTTCATGTTTCCTAAAAGCATTCATGTTTCCAAAAATTATTTAGAACTTTATTTTAAAAATAAGTGACCAAAAAAAGAGGTGTTATATTGTTTTTGGTTCACTATACGTGCCTTTTCCGATTCGATACAGGCTTTATCGGTTTGCTCAATGCCTTTCGGTCCGCTGCAGTGCAAGATCGCTACCGTCACCCAAAAACTATAGCCAATGGGCCGGAAGGCGAGCCTTGTGCGAGAGGGTGGCTATTTGCCACAAAGAGCGTCACATAGAGAGTCCCGATTTGGAGGCTAGTCAAGGTCTGGCTTGGGCTAACGGCCTTAGACTTATCTGTTTGGTCCGACGAGAGAAGTATTAGATTTTGGTGGACGATGATGTTGGCCCCAAATGCTGCCAAATTCGATGGTCTCTCTGACCATGCTCATGACCTGAAATATTTGGAACAAGAGATATGCGCATGTTTTCTATAGATGTACAAAAACTAGGCAATTACAAGGAGCTTTGGTAAGATCCAGAAATAAACGCTTGAGAAGCTCTAACTTTCCAACCAGGTCGACTTCTAAATAACTTTGAGACATCGTGTTGCAATCTTTCGGGACAGCAACGTCTTAACAAACACCAGAATCTTTTTGCTGCATCGTTGTTTTTTCAAAAGGCAAGTTACATTGCAATGTGCCCGCATAATCGATGCCTTTGCTGGTTCGTCCTCACGCAGAAAGGATTCTCGCAGGATTTCGACAGCGGTGTAGAACTGTCCTGACTGCACGTGGAATCTTGATCAGATGGGCTCAGGATTGTACTATGCAGAAGCCATCCAGTCTATCCTCGCTCGTTCATTCTGGTACTGGCTGGCGTTGATACTGTCTGAGACATGGATTATTTGGCGGTGTCGGCACTGGTTTCAGGCGAAAGGGCACGAGCACGAAGTTCCAGCGGCAAGATTAGATAGACCACGTCAGATGTGCTGGACTACATCCATCGAGTTAATTTGGTACAGCAGCTCGTACAGTATTCTCGAAACAAATCCACCGTGCTTCGTCAGGTTTTACTACCAAGCAAATCTACCCTGTGTCCCTCAGAGCTGGAGTGATAACCAGTACAAAGGCCCACATGTTTATACCTGTCTTGATAAAGATGCGTCGAAAAAGCAAACAGACTCGTGTTTCTGTGGGCCGTAGCGAAGAGCCAACCATTGTTCAGATCGTTTGCCTGAACAGGATCACACGTCCTTGTCACCTTGTGTGATTAAAATAGCCCGACGCTAATAGGAGTAATAAAATCGTTGGGGTTAGGAAAGCGATCGAGAGCATGATTGACTATAATACTCGGGTTCTTTCTGAATCTGATGGTTTGCCGGGGAAACAGGTCTCCCGGTTAGGCTAAACAACCACTACTCTGGTCGTCGGCGACGTGGGGTCTTCATCATCATGGCAAGTTGGCAACTGTCTTACTATAATTAGCGAGATAAAGCATGGGGAGGCGTGCGATCCATGCAGCCCGGCCTCTCGAGTGGGCCAGGTGAAGAAATGGAGTACTGGCTACTCCTACTTAGGCCAACTCCACCGCGCGACCCTAAATGGACGTCTGGTTTGTCCCTTTGGGGCGATTATGGGTTCGGCCGTGTCCGGTCTTGTCTGTTGGATCGTACGTGCGCCTACCGCATGGCCGCATCCCAAATCACGTTCGTGTTGGACATGATTTAAAAAAAATAGAAAAACGTAAATAAAATGATTAAAAAAATTAAATAAGCATCGTTTAATAAACATAAAACTTAGTTAGGGTCGCCACGGCCACAAAACGGCCCAGTTTCACGTCCAACTTGACATAATTAAACATAAAAAGGAAAAAAAACGGCCGCCGCCAGCGCGCTCCTGCCTGTGCCCGTCGATGCCGTCGTCGTCGCCGTCTTCGGTGCCCGCCGGCGTCGGCGTCGTCACTGACGAGGTCCACGTAGGCCGGCGGCGTCCAGAGGTGGGCCGGCGGTACGTGGTAGACGGGGGCGGGCTGGACGACAGGAGGTGCCTGCACGACCTCCTCCCGTGGCGACGCCTCCCGCTCCGGTGACCGCGGCGGAGTGGCGCACTAGTACACGCCCACGGCGGCGGCCATTTCCGGTGCAGTGCAGGACCAGCCCCACCCCTGGCCCAGCAGACCCGGGTGGAACGCGGCCACCGGCTCCTCCTCCATCGCCTCCTCCTCGGGGATGGCTACCTCGCCGGCAGCGGAGCGGGCCGTCATCTCCTCCAGGCCCTCCCATTGCCGCTCATCGTGCGTGTACATGGAGTCCTCCATGACACGCGCCATGAGACGGGCCTCCTCCTCCTCCGTCATGCGAGGAGGTGGTGGTGGTGATGGAGACGGCGAAGGCGACGGCGTGGGCGTGACACCGCGCACCCGCCTACGCCCGCGCTCCTGGGAAGCTCCTGTCGTGGCCGCCGCGGCCCCATCGAGGTGCCGGCGAAAAAGACACGCGCCTGGTGTCGTGCTCGTCATGAAACCAGGTGTCCCAGAGCTCGGAGTCGGGGACGTACCTGGGGTCGTAGAAGAGGTCGTCGGGGAGGAGGCGGCGGCGGCGCTCGATCTCCTTGTCGCGCGCACGGCCCCTCGTCGGGACCGGCGGGATCGGGACCCGGTCGGCAGAGAGATGCCAGTTATTGGGGAGATGGACGTCGCTCCAGGGCCTAGAGCGACGTCCTCGTCTTCCAATAACGGCGGCACACCGACGCACGAACGTAGTGCCGGTCGCGCTCACTGACGGACGTGGGGGCAATGGAGAAAGCCGTCAGCGCGAGGGCCCGACATGATGGTGATGCGGCCTCCTTCTTCCCGGAGCCGGCGTGGCGCCCTGACGAGGAGCCGGCCTCGCGGTCGTGCTTCCCCTTACGGTTCCAGAAGCCCATGGCGTCGAGGGTGGCCGGCCGGCGAGCTCGACAAGGGAGAGGGCTAGGGTTTAGCGCGGTCAGGTTTCGAGGAGGCCGCTGGATGGAGTGGGGCAGTGTGGACGACGACCGGTCCACGGGTTCCCCATTTAAGAAGGACGGTGACCTTCCACTGGGCCGATGACAGGTAGGGTCTACCACTCGTGCGCATTGATGTTGGCTGGCGGGAGGTAGGTGGCCGCCCCGCCACGTGGCCAGACGCGGACGAGCGGCGCGTCCGTTCGGTGTCCGCGGCGACCCAAACCCGACGCAAAGATGCGCTTGAAATGGGTCGGTCCGGACACAAAACGGACCAGATGGGTCCGGGCCGTCGCGCGCTGGGCCGCTTCGTTTGTCCATTTTACCTCAAACAGACGGGGCCGGATAGGATGGGGTCGTGCGGTGGAGTTGGTCTTAGATCCCGATGTATGCGAGTGGCATGGCATGGCCATGATCGGGACGCCAATCGCATCGGATATATGGCTAGGGGGCCGTATCAGCGTATGGGTCTCCGTGCAGTCTGCATGTTGCACGTCCATAAAAGATTCAGGCCTTTTTTGATTTATAGGATAGGATTATTATAGGAATAGAAATCTGGTAGAAAATGAGATGACATGTATCTCAAATCCTATAAGTAGAAATAGAAAACAAGATGTCATTTAATTGATATCAAAGAAATTTTTACATTGAGTCTAGGTTCATTTTTATTTTCCTATAAAATGTGAAAGATAGAAACCAATCCTATGTAGGAGTATGAATCCACTTCTATAAATCAAAGAGCTCTAAAGAAAATATCCTATAAAAATTCTATCCTCTAAAATTCTTATGAAATTTCTCCAAACTAAAGGAGGCCTGAGTAGGTAGTGCTACACAGATACAATTTGTTGTTGTTGAGAAACCCCCGAGGACACCAAGGCCGACCGACACCGCGTCCAGGTGCCTGTTTGCTCCTCACCGCTCGTAACTTGGGGGCGTGCCACACCGTCCCGCCTCAACGGCAGCTCCACATTCTAGGGCGCCGAGACAGACCAACTCGGCCTCGGCGTGCAGGTTAGACCGGCTCGCTTCAGGCCGGCCATTCTATGACGAACGACGACACCGAGCGACAAAGGAGGCCGCGAGGTGGCTGGCAGGACCGACGCTGCTAAGGGCGAAGCCGAGAGGTGGCAGGTCCGTCGTCGTCGTCGTCTCGCTGCTGCTCTAGTAGCGAAGGCGCCACGCGGGCGAGGGCGCAACGCCCTAGAACACAAGACTACAAGAGGCCATCTTCTACATTCCGCCTGGGTTAGCCCAGCTATCACACAATTGAACGGGATTAAGCTATATCTTGATCGCTTGAAGGTGCTCACCACATACGTCATGTGGTATAATAAGCTATATCTAATAACATCGAGTATATGTTTAGATACTCCCGGTGCACGATAATTTAGAGCATCTATGGCTCGGCGGCCCAAACCCGCCTCAATACGCCCAGGCGGACATTAACCGATACAAAAAATCAATTCAGATGGACGTCTTAGACGAGACTCAAACGATCGTCCGGCACCCCTCATATTCAAATCAACTATGAGGTTCTTTTTTTTAAAAAAAAACCCTAATTCTGAGGCGGATATGAGGCTCTCGGGCGCGTCCGTCACATCGGACCCGGCCAAGCTAGCCCATCCGACCCCATACATATTCCTCACCATCCTCTGCCCAAGCCAAATTCTAGCCACTTCACTCCACTCCCCTTCTCCACCCAAGCTCCCGTCCGGAGATCTACGGCCTTCTCCGGTATGGCGGGGAGCGAGATTTATAATATAAGTACCTTCACGTTTTGACGAAATGTAAGGGGCCATGGATTCCATTTCTTAATACCAGTCCTACACCTCCAGATCCGTCGATTCCGAGCTCATCCCACGCAGCCCGGAGGAGGAGATGACCGTCCGGCTTGCGCTCCGCCACTCCCGGGAGGAGGCAACCCGACGACAGCAGTCAGACTCCTTGCGTCGGGAATCCTCTGCGTTCGCTCAAATGACACATGGATCCGCCGCGAGGTGTGCCACCAATGTCTCACCAGAGGCGGTGCGGTCCGTCTGGCGTCTGAACATTGTGGCGGACGCGCAACCCCTATGTTGGTGCACCGAGCAGGAGGGGGACACATGGATGTCGTCGGACGCTAATATGGCGTGGCGTACCCGTCGTGTGAGGCAATGGGCGCAGGAGACGGCGGCAGCCCTCGCGGCGATGGATTCGCATTCTCCGGCAACCCGATGAATTGCCAGCAACCCCGCACGCCGCAACCGTGTCATGGTGGATGTCGCTGGCTCATCCCAGGACGGATCCATCATCGGTCCGACGTCCACCGGCACCGTCAAGGTTCCGGGCTCCGACGAGGAAGAGTAGGGCATGGGAGATGGCAGCACCTTGAGTCCCATGAGCGTCGGCTCGTATCCCATGTCCTACTCAACGTCGCCGGCGACCGGATCAACACTTTGGAGAGCACAACCAGCCGTCCGACATGGACACGTCGGAGCTGGACGAGTTTCGCTTAAAGATCGGTTTACGTTGCATGTAATAATATGGATTTCAAATTTCCAATTTGAGGTGTCCGGTTGTATAATGGAATATTTCATACGTGATCAGTCACTATCCGCGACACATCGTGGGTGTTTGAGGGGTCAGATTCGCCAAGTCTAATATAGATGCTCTTAGAGGAAGAAAATGGCGTCGTAATTGGCTTCTCCCACGGTTCAATTTTTTGACTTCTTGATTAAGCTACTAGACCTGTAGCGCGCCTTGGCGCGCGGTGCCTGGCCCTAACGCTTTTGGCTAAGCATGTGTGACAGGCATACTTTAATAGCGAGGCAAACTAAGAGGGTGTTTGTTTTCGGGGACTTTTTGTGTAGGGACTAGAAAAAGTCCCTCTTAGAGACTTTTTTACCAAATGAGAGAGACTTTTTAGGGACTAAACTAGGCATTTGGGACTAAATGAAGAAGACTCTCATGGAGAGTCTTTTTGAAACTTTTTGGGACTTTTTCAACAATGCCCCTCCATGCACCCATTGGCCCGCCACCCCATGGTGTTGTTTGATTGTTATTTTTCTATATACTAGGGGCAACATGGTCATTTAATAACTCTAGAAAGGGACTATGGACTTTTTAGTCTCTGGAAACAAATAGGAAGGGACTTTTTAGGGACTAGAGACTTTTTAGTTGAGACTAGAAAAAGTCCTAGGACTAGAGAACCAAACACCACCTAGGTATGTAAGCATAATAACTTATACGCCTTGGTACACGGTGCTTGATTGGAAGTGTCATGCCAGCGCCTAAACAAAGTGCTCATTGTAAAGATATACCAAAATCATATTATTGTCGCTACTTGGTATAAGATTATTTTGTCAAAATCATGGCAACATGCAAGGCAATTAAATATACCAAATGCAAGGCAAGCATGACATATTTTGGTAATAGAACTACTCATTTGGAAGTTGATGGCAAAGCAAGTGTATATTTTGTTCCAAAAGCGAGCAAGGTCGGCGATTCAAATCTAGTTAGATACAAACGTCATACTTATTACATAGCAACAACAAGCCATAGCGTCAATGTGAGATAAAGAACTTCTATATTTCCACATAAGCATATTGTTAGTAGCTTCACTTGATCGTCTCGTCATTCAACACTTCACATGACACATCACAGGGAGCCGCAACCATGTCCGCATCAACCCACTACAGTCGCTCTTCATGGCTCCGCCGCCCTTCATGGCCGTGAGTGACTAGCACAAGGGAGGGCCAGCGCAATCCCACATCAATAGTGTGAATTTGCAGCAATCCATCCATGGCGGTGGGAGAGGAAGGGGGAGGAGATGCGGGAGCGCGACGGCGGCTGCAGGAGAGAAGGAGAGGAGCGCGGCGGGGATGGCAGTTAGGGTTCTCGCCCTATCGGGCTCCCTCCTCTGCTTTACACAGAATCGACCCACCCACAACATGTCGGGTAAGGGCAAGAACGTGAAATTTCTATAATGGCCTCGAAGGGATCTGAAAATTACAGGCGGTGGCAAGATTTTTTGACCGCGGGTCACCCGCACCGGATGTATGCGCGCCAAAGCCACAAACAAGTGTGGCCCATCAGCGGCGCGCCCCACCGATCGGATAGACGCGCCTAATATCCCGTGGTGAGAAAAAAATTCACTGCTCATTGCTTCATCCCTCCATTATATCCAACGGCCGAGAACAATCAGTAGGTTGATCCGACGGTCCAGGACGCATCAAGGGGTCGAGATGGGACGGCCGAGAAGCTCTGAGCTACGAGAGAGCCTAATTTGAGATGGGAATCTTACTACGGGATGGCGTGTGGGCTCCTGGCCAACCGAGAGGCCTGGTAGGGTCAATGGTGGCAAGCAAGCACTAGCGCCGAGGATCGTGTACGACGAAGTCCGTACGCGACGCAGGGCTGTCCCGTCTCCGATTGGCGGGGAGGAATCTCGGGGCGGTGAGAGATATCGCTGTAGCGGAGCGTGGCGGGGGACCAGGGGGGGGGGGGGGGGGGCAGTGGCGGTTCGGGGCAGGACGCTATACCCGAGCGCGAGTGGGACGGGAAAGGGAAAGCGAAAGGCGCGCGCGCAGGCGCATGCAGCGCACTATATTCTCGTACGCGACGGGCCACGCGCGCCCCGCGTGTCGCGGCTAGCCGGTGCCGACCAACCGGTACACGCGCCACATGGGCCGCGGCGCCGCGATTGGCTCCGCAGGCCAGCCCGCACGTGGGAGCGGCGAACGTCGTTTCACGCCAGACTCGGACGGCTGCGGTGCGGTGGTTGCCGCTTCGGCCGCCGTCGCCGTCGCCATCGCAGCTTTCCGGCCCTAAACCTGGCCAGCGAGATGGTTATGTATGGTATCTGCGTTCCCAAGGAATTGTCCAGCCCGCGAGGTAGGTTTGCATTTACACCCTCTCCAACTTGAGTTAAAGAACACTCTAAACATTGTGTGTTGATGCGCACGTCAGGCATTATGGTGAACTGTGGAAATTCTGTTCCCTTTGTTCATACTGCCTTCAGATGTTTTGTTGCTTGCCTATCAGCTTTTGAGCTAATGGACGGAGAAAAATAAATTCAAACCACTTCCTCCCTACTACCTCCATCCGGGTTTCTAAGTTGGCTATGGAATTTTGATCTTCAATTTGACTAGCAAAACACGTACTCCGTATAATATATCATAAAAAAATATGTTTACAAAACTTCATTCCACGATGAAACTAAAGATACATTTTTGTGACATACGACATATGTGGCGCTAGTAAAATTAAAGGTCAAGGAATCCTTGCCGACTTATAAATCTGGTTAGGGCTAGTAGCATAAGAACCGCAAAGTATACAAATGAATCTAGCACGCATTCCCCCCCCCCCCCCCCCCCCCCCCCCCCCCCCCCCCCCCCCCCCCCCCCCCCCCCCCCCCCCCCCCACACACACACAAAGTGTGTGCCAGATTCATCGTGTTGTGTCTTGTTGTAATTTAGAAGAAAGACATTTATTTCTCTACGAGAATATATATATATATGATAAGTTCAGCGTACATAGTTTCGTTGCCTTTTGTTTTTAACTTTCACCAAAAGAGTGCTTGCGAGCTCTAAGCTTTTTTTTTCGAGTGTGAGCTCTAAACTTTCACTACATATAGTATGGACATTTGATTTTATGTTAACCTTTTCATGTAACTGTTGTTCCTGCCATAATCTTCACTATGCTCGAGTAAGATAGAGAAATGAGCTACCAATAATCAGAAGTATAGTTTGAATCTTAGTAAGAAAATTGATAATAGTTTAGAAGGTAAATGATTGGTATTTATCTACAGAAATCATGTGTTTGGGGCTAAGGCCTAACACTTTTTGGACTTTACTCCCTCTATTTCAAAATGTAGGGCGCACTCTGACTACCTAGGAATGAAATTTTTATTGTATATTTTGCACAATATTTTTTCAATACTTATAAAATGAAAGAAGTGAACCTAGTTCACTTGGTTGGGGGAGTTCACGCACAAACCTTCCACCTTGGATCAGATTCTCATGGTCGTGCAATTTTGAGTTCATAATCTTGATCTCCTCAGGCTTTTCTTTAGGAAAATCATTGCCATTGCACTAGTAGAAAAAGAGCCTTTTGTCCCGGTTCTGGAACCGGGACTAAAGGATCGTTACTAAAAGTCCCCCCTTTAGTCCCGGTTCTTATACGAACCGGGACTAAAGGCCCTCTACGTGGCTGCTGTCTGGAGGTCCACCTTTAGTCCCGGTTCGTAACACCAACCGGTACTAAAGGATTTTTTTGAATTTTTTTTAAATTTTTTCCGGATTTTTCAGTTTCTGAATTATTTTAACCTCTAATCTCTAATCACCCCTCGTCACTAAAGGATTTTTTTGAATTTTTTTTTGAAATTTTTCCGGATTTTTCAATTTTTGAATTATTTTAACCTCTAATCTCTAATCACCCCTCGTCACTGCTCAATTTAATCTCTAATCACCCTTCATCATTCCAAATCATCTAACTTTCCGAACGGTCATCCATCCTCCCACTCCCCCAGCCTGAGCACGCTTAACTTCCGGGTTCTATTCTCCCTCGTTTCCAAGTCTGCACTTGTTGTTTTCTTGACAATAGTAAGATGTCAATCCTATTAATCCTCAGGAGTTTAGCTTGAGCATGAAGTCACACATTTCACTGTTTGAGTTTGAAACTATTGTCCTAAAAACAATAATTATTTAGTAACACTAATATTTCTTGAATAAGTAATTTGACCATTGTTTGACCAGATTTGACCAAAATTGAAAAAAAACTGAAATAATTATTTAGTAACACTAATATTCTTGAATAATTATTTAGTAACACTAATACTTCTTGAATAAGTAGTTTGACCAGATTTAACGAATATTAAAAAAAACTGAAATTTGAGCATAATTTTTTTTCCTTTTGGAATTTGAGGATTCTAAAAATTTGCAAACAGGCCATAGGCTGTCAAAATCGAATGCGAATTTTCGTGCTGAACATTTTGATATATTACACGTTTTTTTCTGACATTGTATTCTGACATCGTATGCAAAAGTTATAGCTGTTTTACATTTTCCCTACACTTTTTGCAAAACATGTCCAAATTTAAGTTTCAAAATTTTCCTAACTAGTAAATGTGGTCAAAATTTTCCTAACTAGTAGATGTGGTAACATAACTACATCTCGAAGGATTTTAAATTTTGAAGTTTTCATCATTTTCTTTTGGTTTTTACAAAACTGAAAAGGCGATACACCGGGGGGGTAGGATTTGAAAATTGCACCATTAGTACCGCTTCGTGGCACGAACCGGGACTAAAGGTCTCAACCCCATTAGTACCGGTTCGTGGCACGAACCGGTACTAATTGGCATCGCACCCTTTAGTACCGACTCGTGGCACGAACCGGGACTAAAGGTCCCATTTGAACCGGGAGTAATGCATGTACCGTGCCCTTGCCGCTTGAACCGGGACTAATGCTCACATTAGTCCCGGTTCGTAATGCAACCGGTATTAATGCTCTTTTCTGGCCGAACCAAAGCCCCCTTTTCTACTAGTGTTGCTTCCCCTTCCACTTTCCTTTTAAAAAATCATAGTGTTTCCTTTTAGGCCGAAGTTTTAATTAGCAGGATGTGCCTTTTAGTGGCTCTGTCAGAAGCTATGAAAAGGTATAGTGAAGCTAAACCCATTTAGGGGTTTCTTAAATCATGAATTTGTGTAGAAAAAAAGCATACAATCAAGCATCATATATTATATATCACATATACTTTTCATGCACATGTTCATACATAAAAAATCGAGTACTACTAGACATCCTAATCCAATAACTAAGCTTTGCATCAATGCATCGTGACAATAAGGAAGAATGAGGTAGGTGGATGGCTTTTTTGGAACTCGGTTATGTTCCTCCTCTAGCTGAAGAGGCTTAGCGGTGCTAAATAACTCTAAATTTAGCGTTGTAGTGGGAAATAGTGTGCTATTAGCGTCATTCTCAGTTCAGCGCTAACAATGCATACTTTAGCGGGAGGGTAATACAAAAGATATAGTGATGCTATAGGGAAACTATAGCGGACTATTTAAAGCTATGTCTTAAACCTTAAAATGTGCCCAACGTGTTTATATGAAACACATAGAAAGTAGAATTTCAGTTAGTGAAATCATGGAGCATATGAATGTTGTAAATCTGGTATTTTCGGCAATATATTTGCGACACTTTGGCAAAAGCAAAGAAACACTTCTAGGACTATTGCTACTTTAGTTAATCTTAGTTCTTAATTGATAATATCTTGGCTTTAGCCAAACGTATAATTGGACTACCAAGTAGATAAAAACTCTTTCTTAAATAGATTATTACCGTTCAGAATATTTGTGCATTTGGATAATGTCTTGAGAACACTAGCAAATAGTTGCAATGGTAAAATATCATATGCTTCATAAGAAATAGATAATTGGTTCAATTAAAACACAGTTAAGAGCTTATTTGGCTCATGGGTCGATAAAAGTATATGAATATTTTCCTTCAGTAGCATGTTTCGTTCGCTTAGCAATAAATCAAAGGAAAAGTGGGAATCTTTTTCCCTTTGATCCCTTTTTAAAAGAAAAATGCAAGAATATAATAATCTACTTGGATCTCCTTTTAGAATTCCTATGCACGAACAAAGTCAAAAATGGCATACTAACATAATAGTTATACGTTTTCTATGTCGTTTGACCTTGATTTGTCCGTGTTTTCCTATTTCTATAAACCAAAAATGTAAGTTCTTGGAATTTATTTGTTTCCCATCCTTCATTACTGCGATTGCATTCATATCACACTTTTGTGATTTCCTATTCCTACATTACTAGAATCCTATGAACTAAAACGACCCAATTATTTGTAACAATGCATGAATCACTACAACTACTACAAAGGGAGCCTTCTGGTGTATTGGGGTTGAATGTTGATTGGAGCTCGACCATAAGTGGGTGTGTAAGTGCATCTAGTACCACCCCTAGTTGGTTTTGGAGTATTGACAACAAACATGGTTCATTGTGTTTGTGAGAATTGTAGGATAACACACGTAGTAGTCCCTCATTGATTCGGTTTACCTACCAGTGATGACCCCTAAAAGTGTATGAAGACATTAAAGACAATGGTGGTTCATGAAGACATTCACGTTGAAGATAATGACGATGAAGACATTCACGTTGAAGATAATGACGATGAAGACATTCACTTGAAGACTATGGAGTGCGAAGACATAGTTTCTTTCGTAGTTTACTTTTATTCTTTCTTGAGTCATAGGAACCACCGTCCAAGTGAACAAAATCAGATGACTGAAGTGATGCTCAACCAAAATCCTATGTCTTTGAGCGAAGATAATGAGAGCAAATCTTATCCAGAGTTGGATGAGTCAGCTTTGCTTGTAGCCCAAGCCAAGCTGCCGCGTGTGTTTGAAATCCGACTGTTGGACACGTGTTGGTTCCTTAGTGACCCAGGGTCATTTCGGACATATCATGTTGGGTTGCCTCCTGGCTATAAATAGCCCACCCCTACACTATAAATTGGTGGCTGCTCAGAGTTAGTGCACGACTTTTGTCGTTTGAGAGCAATCCGCTTCCGAAGCCTTTGAGAGAGAGAGATCCTTACGAGGACAAAGTCCAAAAGACGCAGAGCCAAAGAGTGTTAGGCATCACTGAAGTCTTTCTGTCTGCGTGACCTGAAGACTTGTTACACTTGAGGACTGTGCATCCTCCAGCCGGTTAGGCGTCATATTCTGAGGACCCAACAGTCATTGTGGATCGCTAGTGAACGGAGTCTTTGAAGGTTTGAAAGTCTACTTTGAAGACTTACCAGAGTGATTGGGCGAGGACTGGGTGTCCTTAGCTCAAGGGGAATAAGATGAAGACACAGTCTTCTGAGTTCAATCTCAGGCTCCCCAACTAGACATACAGTTGTCACACCAACTGGAACTGGTCTACCAAATCCTTGTCTTCACCAAGCTATTGGTTCTATCCCCTACCTTCTTTACATTTCAGTTTGTCTTCATGAAGTCATTGGTTGCTTGTTAGATCTGATTGACTTCACTGTGCGAAGACTATTACCTGTTTGGCTTCATATTGTCTTCCACTCCGATCCATACTACCTAGCTGCTATTAGTCTTCGTGCTTTCACTATATTGCTTAATTGACTATGGCTTGTCTAGAGTAGTTCATCTTCTGCTGCATATTACATAGGTTCATATTAACAGTTTGTCTTCAAAGACGTCGTGTTTTGAAGACTTTCATAAAAATCGCCTATTCACCCCACTCTAGTAGATAACTAGCACTTTCAATTGGTATCAGAGCAAGGTGCTCCCTTGTTCTATGTGATTCGGTTTAACCACCTGGAGTTTTAGCTATGTCGAGTGCAGGGATAATCAAGGTCTCTGTTGCGTGCCCAGTCTTCGATGGCACTGATTACCCCTACTGGATGAATAAGATGCGTAAGCATCTTGAAGCCATTGACATCGACCTCTGGTATGTCGTCAGGACAAGCATCCCCAAGGTCGGTGAAGGTGTCACCGCTGCTGATGTCAAGAGGTTCGTGCAGTTGGACTCGACTGCCAAGAACATCATATGTGCTCATCTGACCAAAGGACAGTATGGCCGCATGAGTGCTCTAGAAAATGCGAAGCTAGTCTGGGACTGGTTGTCCAAAGTCAACGAAGGCGTCTCAACTCAGAGAGACTCAAGGATTGATGTTCTTCGTAATCTCTTCAACCGCTTCAAGAGGAACGACAATGAGAATGTTCAGCTCATGTTTTATCGCCTCATAGATATCACCAATGAGCTTTGTGCTCTTGGCGCCATTGAGATCACCAAGCATTAAATTGTAAATAAGCTACTGAGATCACTTGACAGCTCATTTGACACTTTGGCCCTGATGATTCAAGAACGCCCTGACTTCAAAGATCTCAATCCGTCTGACATACTTGAGAGGCTTAACACATGAGTTCCAGCTATCTGAGAAGAGAGATATCTACGGTCCCAACTATGGTCGACCCCGTGCTTTGAAGGCAAAAGTCGTTTCCTCATCTAAAGAAGAATCTGACTGCAGTTCTGGTGATCCTGAAGACATTGGCAAAGATCTAGCAATGCTTGTGAGAAAGTTCCAAAAGTTTTCCAAGAAGAATCTTTTCGGAAAGTCTTCAAGATCCAACTCAAGAAATGATGAGGCTTTCTCTCGTGACTACAAGAAGAGAACATGCCACAAATGCAAGAAGCAAGGCCTCTACATATGGTCCTCAATGGGACAAGGAAACTAAGACGAAGAAGAAGAGCAAGGAATATGATTCTGACGACAAGAAGAAGAAGAAGAAATCATCAAAGTCTTCGTCTCACAAGAAGAGATCATCTGGCAAGGTTCGTGCATTCATTGGCAAGGAGATGGATTCAGAGGAGGAGTCTGCTTCTGAGGAGGCAGAGGTGGAGTCTGAGGAGGAGTCTGATTCATGTGTGGCAAGCCTGGCTCTACCTTCGGCATTCGTCGCCAAGTCCATCTTCAACACTGAAGACAATGGTCACATCGCCAACATTGAAGCCGATGATGAGGACGACTCTGCTCCGACCTACTGCTTCATGGCACGAGGTGCGAAGGTAGACTCACGCGATGCTTACTTTCAAACCTCTAGTGAAGACGACTCTGAGTGTGAATCCAAACCTAGCTATAAAACTCTTGCCAAAATTGCAACTGAATAACAAACTGCTATCGAACACATTCAAAAGTTGCTAGACAAAAGCGATGACCCATTGGACGCAGAAATGAATCGAACTCAGTCCTTAATCAAAGACATCAAAAATCTTCGTGTTAAGTACGAGGAACTTGAAAGTTGTCATGAAACCCTCTCATCCACTCATGAGAAGCTTTCCTACGATTATCTTTAAAGGAAGCAAGGTCTTGAGAAACTGAGAGCGTCTCATGAAGATCTTCAAAAGGAGAACGATTCACTACTCGCTCAACAGATCAGTTCTACTCAGGAAGACTTTGTGCCACCATGTTTAAAATGTCTTGAGCGTGATAATGCTGTCTCTATTGCTGAATGTTCTACTGCCTATGATATTGCAATATCTTCAACTGCTGATGTGGTAACTAACCCCTCCACTGAGGATACCACCACTACTGCTGATGAGAATGCTAGGTTGAAGACATTGCTTGAAACAGGCATGTAAAAAAGCTTCAAATGGCATCAGACACTATGTGTGTCCTCAAGAAACAGATTTTGGACCGAACCCCTAGGAAAGAGGGTGTTGGGTTTGAGAGGAAAATGAATGTTGATGGTTCTTACTGGAAGCCTGAGCAGTACCCCAAAACCACATGGGTTGCTGCAAAAGGGCCCTTCAGTGGACCCATCCACCTTATCTGGTTTCACTTGTGTTAACCCTTTTTCTCATTGATGAATCATTTGACGCCGATTATAAGTTGTTTAAGAATCAGAATGGTGAAGTGTTTGCCAGGTTTATTGGTACTAACTGCAGGAATGGACCACCTTTGAAGAAGATCTGGGTGCCCAAAACTTGTCTTGAGAAGCTTCCCGGGAATGTCGTCATGACACCACCTTGGAAGAAGACAAACCCCAGACCAAAGGCTTCATATGGCCTAAAGGCTTCATACAGACAGAGGACCTCCCAAGGTCACCCTAACACCAATGTTTTGTTGGGAAACTATAATCAAACTCATGAATATGAGTGTGTTTCTTCTAACCACTATGTTCACAAATCACAGAACTTTTCTGCATATACTTATGAGTATTATTCACAATCTGCAAAACTATTTGCTAGGGCTCCAAAGCCAAAGTTCTCAGATGTTGCACTTAGACTTATTGCTTCTAAGCCACTGCTGAATATGTGGGTGGTTAAGAAGAATTAACTTCTCTTGCAGGGAAAGGTCTCCAGCCGGAAATCAAAGACTTCTGACGCAAATGCTGGGGACCTAAAACATCTTGTGGGATGCAAGATGAAGTGTCAGAATGGTCTTACCATTTATTTCGTCCCAGGGTTTCTTGACAAGCATCTGATCTTACCAAACAAGAACCTTAACTTTGATAGTATGCTGGTTCGTTATATGTTTGTGCTTCACACTACTCTTTGTGAAGCCTATCCCGCTAACTGCACTGTAGGGTACGACTCCAAAAGCTACTGAGTGGATAATGGACAGTGGATGCACTAACCACATGATTGGTGATCAAAGTCTTCTCATGGATTCAACCCTATGTCCATCTACTAAGAGCCACATCGCGTTTGTTGACACTGGTAAAAGCAAGGTATTGGGCCTAGGTAGAGTTGCCATCTCAAAGGATCAACACATGGATAAAGTGATGCTTGTTAAATCCCTTGGTTACAACTTAATGTCTATCTCAATGCTATGCGATCTGAACATGATTGTGATATTTGGAAAATATCATTGCCTTGTGTGCTTATGGAAACTGACAAATCTCCAGTCTTCGAAGGGTATGAAGAGGTGATCTGTATATGGTAGATTTCTCCATAGGACCACATCTTGCCGTATGTCTTCTAGCAAAAGCTTCAGAGTGTTGGCTTTGGCATCGAAGGCTAGGACATGCGTGCATGAGGAACTTGCAAACTCTCGTGAATAAGAAGCATATCATTGGCATCGAGGGCGTCAAGTTCAGGAAAGATCATCTATGTGGTGCTTGTGAAGCCGGGAAGATGACTAGGGCCAAGCATCCCTCGAAGACAATCATGACTACATCACGCCCCTTCAAGCTGCTTCACATGGACTTATTTGGCCCCACTCACTACTCTACCCTTACTACCACTTCACATCTCTATGCCTTCATTATTGTTGATGATTACTCAAGATACACCTGGGTGCACATAATTCTCTATAAGACTGAAGTGCAGGATGTCTTCAAACGCTTCGCCAATCGTGCCATGACCAATTATGGCATCAAGATCAAGCACATCAGGAGTGACAATGGCACATAATTCAAGAACACTGGCCTCGACACTTATCTTGATACATTGGGCATCACTCATGAGTTCTCTGCTCCATACACAACTCAGCAGAATGGCATCATGGAGCGCAAGAACAGAACCCTCATTGAGATGGCACACACGTGGCTTGATGAGTACAAGACTCCAAGAAAGTTCTATCCTGAAGCCATTGATATTGCTTGCCACATCATCAACGAAGTTTATCTTCATAAGTTCTTCAAGAAGACATCCTATGAACTCCTGACTGATAAGAAGCCAAACGTTAGCTATTTCAAAGTCTTTGGTGCCAGGTGCTGGATCAAGGATCCACATCACACTTCAAAATTTGCACCGAAAGCACATGAAGGTTTTATGCTTGGTTACGAAAAGGATTCGCACACCTACAAAGTCTTCAACCTCTTTCACTATAAAGTGGTTGAAACCGTAGATGTGTGGTTCGATGAGACTAATGGCTCGCAAAGAGAGCACCTGCCAAATGTGCTAGGTGAAGCTTCTCCTAGTGAATCTATCAACCATATGGGTACTAGAGAAATCATACCCACCGAGGAATAGGCTGAAGAAGAGATTATCATTTCAGCACCTAATCAACATGAAGACAATGCTTAGTCTGAAGACAATGCTCAAGCTGAAGATGGCATTCAACAAGAGAAAAGTCTTCGCCCAGCCCATCCTCGCGTAGCCAATGAAGTATAGATTGAGAAGATCATTGACAATATCAATGCACCTGATCCTCTCACTCGCTCAAGAGCAACACAGCTAGCAAACTTCTGTGGGAACTTTGCATTTGTCTCTATATCTGAACCCAAGAAAGTTGATGAAGCCTTAATGGAACCTGAATGGATTCAATCTATGAAAGAAGAGCTTAACTAGTTTGAACTGAATAATGTCTGGGAGCTAGTCAAACGTCCTAATCCTCGCAAGCACAATATTATTGGCACCAAATGGATCTATCGCAGCAAGCAAGGTGAGCATGGTCAAGTCGTCAGAAACAAGGCTCGTCTCGTTGATCAAGGTTACACACAAGTGGAGGGAATTGACTTTGATGAAACCTTTGCTCCTGTGGCTAGGCTTGAAGCCATTCGTATACTGCTAGCCTATGCTAATCACAACAACATTCTTCTGTACCAAATGGATGTGAAGAGTGCCTTCCTCAATGGTAAAACTGAAGAAGAAGTATATGTTGCCCAACCTCCTACTTTTGAAGATCCAAAACGTCATGATATGGTCTACAAACTCAACAAGGCACTATATGGCCTCAAACAAGCACCTCATGCTTGGTATGACACACTTAAAGACTTCTTGAAGAGCAAAGGCTTCAAACCTGGTTCTCTAGATCCCACTCTCTTCATGAAGAAATATGATGGATAATTATTTGTATGCCAAATCTATGTGGATGACATTATCTTCGGTTGCACGAATAAGAGATACAGTGATGAGTTTGGGCATATGATGCAAGAGCAATATCAGATGTCCATGATGGGAGAGCTGAAATTCTTTCTTGGTCCTCAAATTCGTCAACATAGAAATGGCATCTTCATATCACAAGAAAAATACCTCAAAGACCGCCTAAAGAAGTTTGGAATGCAAGACTACAAAGGGTACATGACGCCAATGCCAACCAAAGGCCAATTAGGCCCCGACGAGAATGGTAAAGAGTTCGATCAAAAGGTATACCGCTCCATGATTGGTTCTTTATTGTACTTATGTGCATCTATGCCAGATATAATGCTTAATGTTTGCATGTGTGCCCGATTCCAAGCGGCACCAAAGGAATCGCATCACCTCGCGGTGAAGTGAATACTTCGATATTTGGCTCACACCCCAATGCTAGGATTATGGTATCCAAAGGGCTCAAAGTTTGATCTAGTTGGATTCTTAGATGCTGATTATGCCAGTGACAAGGTTGATCGCAAGTCCACATCAGGAACATGTTATTTTCTTGGACGATCTCTTGTTTGTTGGTCTTCAAAGAAGCAGAACTGTGTATCACTCTCCACTACTGAATCTGAATACATTGTTGTTGGATCTTGCTGCGCTAAGCTTCTTTGGATGAAGCAAACTCTCAAGGATTATGGCATCAACATGAAGCTTGTGCCACTCTACTACAACAATTAAAGCACCAACAAGATTGCTAACAATCCAGTTCAGCACTCGAAGACAAAACACATTCAGACCCGTCATCACTTTCTCAGAATCACATTATGAAGGAAGACATTGATATCATTCTGGTCAACACTAAAGAGCAATTGGCAGATATCTTCACGAAGCCCTTGGATGAGAAAAGGTTTTGCAAGCTGCGGTGTGAGCTAAATATCTTAGAATCCTCGAATGTCATGTGATTGGACACACATCCTAATGCTTATGCATATTGATGACTTAGGTGCGCAACACACGAAGTAATGTATATCTTCAATTCATGAAGACTTACCCTTTGAGTGTGAATACATTAATGTGGAATTTGACTTCGGAGTGCCACGATAATTGTGCGCCTTGTCTGGGTCTAAAATTTCCTATACGGTGGGTAACGCCACCACCAACCTTTCTTGAAGATTTTCATTTGGCGTCTTGGTTGCATTGTCTTCATAATTCGTTTGTCTTCAACATTGGTTTTGTTTCAAAGTCCCTCTTCGCAATGTTGATTTGGTCTTTCTCAATATATATATATATATACATACATATATATATATATATGTGTGTGTGTGTGTGTGTGTGGTTTTTGTCCTCTACATCATTCACTTATAGCTATGTTTTCAAGTTGCTATTTTCTGCACTAAGTGAATGTGATCGGACCCAAACCCCTTCTGTGCTTATCCCTCAAATTCTCTCTGTGTCTTCATATGCATTCCGTTGACACGTGTCGAATGTCTTTTTTTGACTATGTGTGTCGAATCTCTTCACTGTGTCCTTGTCAGCTGAAGATACAGGGACACACATTTAAAACTACTTTTAATACTCTTATCATTGTTGCCTGAATACCGGCGAAGCTAGAACGACCACCCAACAAACCAGGCACGCGTGGGGCCGTGGCTCATTCTTCAATAAGTTGCATGTCTGCCACGTGTCCTTCAGATGTGAACCGCCAGGGGCACCTGCGTAATTGCACCGCGCCACTCTACTCCTTATAAATACTTCTCCCCTCGCGGTCATTATCTCTTCTCCCACCTCACTGATACGTCTGCATCGTATCTACTTTTCCAAACACTTTTGACCTTATTTTGGACTCTTAACTTGAATGGTTTGAATGGAACTAACCCGGACTGACGCTGTTTTCAGCAGAATTGCCATGGTGTTATTTTTGTGCAGAAATAAAAGTTCTCGGAATGACCTGAAACTTCACGAAGAATATTTTTGGAATTTATAAAAAATACTGGCAAAAGAATCAACGCCAGGGGGGCCACACCCTCTCCACGAGGGTGGGGGGCGCGCCCTGTTGGGGAACGCAGTAATTTCAAAAAACTTCCTACACACACGCAAGATCTATCATGGTGATGCATAGGAATGAGAGGGGAAGAGTGTTGTCCACGTACCCTCGTAGACCGTAAGCAGAAGCGTTATGACATCGTGGTTGACGTAGTCGTACGTATTCACAATCCGACCGATCCTAGTACCGAAAGTACAGCACCTCTGCGATCTGCACACGCTCGGCTTTGTGACGTCCCATGAACTCTTGATCCAGCTGAGTTTCGAGGGATAGCTTCGTCAGCACGACGGCGTGATTGACAGTGATGATGAAGCTACCGGCGCGGGGCTTTGCCTAAGCACTACAACGATATGACCGAGGTGGATTATGGTGGAGGGGGCACCGCACACGGCTAAGGGATCAATGATCAACTTGTGTGTCCTAGGGTGCCCCCTGCCCCCGTATATAAAGGAGCAAGGGGGAGGCCGGCAGCCCTTGGGGCGTGCCAAGGAGGGGAGGAGTCCTCCTCCTAGTAGGAGTAGGACTCCCCCTTTCCTATTCCAACTAGGAGGAGGAAGGGGAAAGGAAGGAGAGGGAGAGAGGGAGTGAAAGAGGGGGCGCCGCCCACCTCCTTGTCCAATTCAGACTCCTCAATGGGGGGAAGCCCTAGGGCCTCTTCCTCTCTCTCTCTCTCTCACAAGGCCCATGTTGGCCCATTCGATCCCCCGGGGGTTCTGATAACCCCCGACACTCCTATAATTATCCAGTGACCCCCGAACTCATCCGGTGTCCGAATATAGTCATCTAATACATCAATATTTATGTCTCGACCATTTCGAGACTCCTCGTCATGTCCGTGATCACATCCGGGACTCCGAACTATCTTCGGTACATTAAAACACATAAACTCATAATACCGATCGTCACCGATCGTTAAGCGTGCGGACCCTATAGGTTCAAGAACTATGTAGACATGACCGAGACACATATCCGATCAATAACCAATAGCGGAACCTGGATGTTCATATTGGCTCCCACATATTCTACGAAGATCTTTATCGGTCAAACCGCATAACGATATATGTTGTTCCCTTTGTCATCGGTATGTTACTTGCCCGGGATTCGACCGTCGGTATCTCAATACCTAGTTCAATCTCGTTACCGGCAAGTCCCTTTACTCGTTCTGTAATGCATCATCCCGCAAATAACTCATTAGTCACATTGCTTGCAAGGCTTATAGTGATGTGCATTATCGAGAGGGCCCAGAGATACCTCTCCGATACTCGGAGTGACAAATCCTAATCTTGATCTATGCCAACTCAACAAACACCAACAGAGACACCTATAGAGCATCTTTATAGTCATCCAGTTACGTTGTGACATTTGTTAGCACACTAAGTGTTCCTCCGGTATTCGGGAGTTGCATGATCTCATAGTCATAGGAACATGTATAAGTTATGGATAAAGCAATAGCAATAAACTAAACGATCATTGTGCTAAGCTAACGGATGGGTCAAGTTAATCACATCATTCTCTAATGATGTGATCTCGTTAATCAAATGACAACTCATGTCTATGGTTAGGAAACATAACCATCATTGATTCAACGAGCTAGTCAAGTAGAAGCATACTAGTGACATACTGTTTTTCTATGTATTCACACATGTACTAATTTTCCGGTTAATACAATTCTAGCATGAATAATAAACATTTATTATGATATAAGGAAATATAAATAACAACTTTATTATTGCCTCTAGGGCATATTTCCTTCAGTCTCCCACTTGCACTAGAGTCAATAATCTAGATTGCATTGTAATGATTCTAACACCCATGGAGTCTTGATGCTGATCATGTTTTGCTTGTGAGAGAGGCTTAGTCAACGGGTCTGCAACATTCAGATCAGTATGTATCTTGCAAATCTCTATGTCTCCCTCCTTGACTTGATCACGGATGGAATTGAAGCGTCTCTTGATGTGCTTGGTTCTCTTGTGAAATCTGGATTCCTTTGCCAAGGCAATTGCACCAGTGTTGTCACAAAAGATTTTCATTGGACCCGATGCACTAAGTATGACACCTAGATCGGATATGAACTCCTTCATCCAGACTCCTTCATTTGCTGCTTCCGAAGCAGCTATGTACTCCGTCACACATAGATCCCGCCACGACGCTCTGCTTGGAACTGCACCAACTGACAGCTCCACCATTTAATAAAAACACGTATCCGGTTTGTGACTTAGAGTCATCCGGATCAGTGTCAAAGCTTGCATCGACGTAACCATTTACGACGAGCTCTTTGTCACGTCCATATATGAGAAACATATCCTTAGTCATTTTCAGGTATTTCAGGATGTTCTTGACCGCTGTCCAGTGATCCACTCCTGGATTACTTTGGTACCTCCCTGCTAAACTAATAGAAAGGCACGCATCAGGTCTGGTACACAGCATTGCATACATGATAGAACCTATGGCTGAAGCATAGGGAATGACTTTCATTTTCTCTCTATCTTCTGTAGTGGTCGGGCATTGAGTCTAACTCAACTTCACACCTTGTAACACAGACAAGAACCCTTTCTTTGCCTGATCCATTTTGAACTTCTTCAAAATTTTATCAAGGTATGTGCTTTGTGAAAGTCCAATTAGGCGTCTTGATCTATGATACGTCCATTTTGCATCATGCTTTTATATCGATATTTATTGCATTATGGTCTGTTATTACACATTATGTCACAATACTTATGCTTATTCTCTCTTATTTTACAAGGTTTACATAAAGAGGGAGAATGTCGGCAGCTGGGTTCTGGGTTGGAAAAGGAGCAAATATTAGAGACCTATTCTGCACAGCTCCAAAAGTCCTGAAACTTCACGGAAGACGTTTTTAGAATATATAAAAAATACTGAGCGCAAGAAGTTCACCAGGGGGGCCACACCCTGCCCACGAGGGTGGGGGGCGCGCCCTACCCCCCTAGGTGCGCCCCTACCTCGTGGGCCCCCTGGTGGCCCTCTGATGGCCATCTTCTGCTATATGGAGTCTTTCGATGAGGAAAAAAATCATAAGCCATCTCCTCGGATGAAACTCCGCTGCCACGAGGCGGAACCTTGGCGGATCCAATCTAGGGCTCCGGCAGAGCTGTTCTGCTGGGGAAACTTCCCTCCGGGAGGGGGAAATCATCGCCATCGTCATCACCAACACTCCTCTCATCGGGAGAGGGCAATCTCCATCAACATCTTCACCAGCACCATCTCCTCTCAAAACCCTAGTTCATCTCTTGTATCCAATTCTTGTCTCCAAGTCCGAGATTGGTACTAGTAGGTTGCTAGTAGTGATAATTACTCCTTATAGTTGATGCTAGTTGGTTTATTTGGTGGAAGATCATATGTTCAGATCCTATATGCATATTAATACCCCTCTGATTATGAACATGATTATGATTTGTGAGTAGTTACGTTTGTTCCTGAGGACATGGGAGAAGTCTTGCTATTAGTAGTCATGTGAATTTGGTATTCGTATGATATTTTGATGAGATGTATGTTGTCTCTCCTCTAGTGGTGTTATGTGAACGTCGACTACATAACACTTCACCATTATTTGGGCCTAGAGGAAGGCATTGCGAAGTAATAAGTAGATTATGGGTTGCTAGAGTGATAGAAGCTTAAACCCTAGTTTATGCGTTGCTTCGTAAGGGGCTGATTTGGATCCATATGTTTCATGCTATGGTTAGGTTTACCTTAATAATTTTGTTGTAGTTGCGGATGCTTGCAATAGAGGTTAATCATAAGTGGGATGCTTGTCCAAGTAAGGACAGTACCCAAGCACCGGTCCACCCACATACCAAATTATCAAAGTACAGAACACAAATCATATGAACATGATGAAGACTAGCTTGACGATATTCCCATGTGTCCTTGGGAGCACTTTTCTCTATATAAGAGTTTGTCCAGGCTTGTCCTTTGCTACAAAAAGGATTGGGCCACCTTGCTGCACTTTATTTACTTTTGTTACTTGTTGCTCGTTACAAATTATCCTATCACAAAACTATCTGTTACCACTTATTTCAGTACTTGCAGAGAATACCTTGCTCGAAACCGCTTATCATTTCCTTCTGCTCCTCGTTGGGTTAGACACTCTTACTTATCGAGAGGACTACGATAGATCCCCTATACTTGTGGGTCATCAAGACTCTTTTCTGGCGCTGTTGCCGGGGAGTGAAGCGCCTTTGGTAGGTGGAATTTGGTAAGGAAAATTTATATAGTGTGCTGAAATTTACTGTCACTTGTTACTATGGAAAGTAATCCTCTGAGGGGCTTGTTCGGGGTATCTTCACCCCGACCAGTAGAGCAAAGAGTTGCTCCTCAGCCTACTGAACCTACTGAAAATGAAAAGGTCTGCTTTGAAATTCCTTCGGGTATGATAGAAAAACTGCTAGCTAATCCTTTTGCAGGAGACGGAACAACGCATCCTGATGAGCACCTAATATATGTGGATGAAGTTTGTGGATTATTTAAGCTTGCAGGTGTACCCGGAGATGTTATTAAGAAGAAGGTCTTCCCTTTATCTTTGAAGGAAGATGCATTGACATGGTATAGGCTATGTGATGATACGGGGTCATGGAACTACAAACGATTGAAATTGGAATTTCATCAGAAGTTTTATCCTATGCATCTTGTTCATCGTGATCGCAATTATATATATAATTTTTGGCCTCGCGAAGGAGAAAGCATTGCTCAAGCTTGGGGGAGGCTTAAATCAATGTTATATTCATGCCCCAATCATGAGCTCTCAAGAGAGATGATTATTCAAAATTTATATGCTCGGCTTTCTGATAACAATCGCACCATGCTCGATACTTCTTGTGTTGGCTCTTTTATGATGAAGACTATTGAATTCAAATGGGATTTATTGGAAAGAATTAAACGCAACTTTGAAGATTGGGACCTCGACAAAGGTAAGGAGTCAGGTATGACACCTAAGTTTGATTGTGTTAAATCTTTTATGGATACCGATGTTTTCCGTAAATTTAGCACTAAATATGGACTTGACTCTGAGATAGTAGCTTCTTTCTGTGAATCTTTTGCTACTTATGTTGATCTCCCCAAGGAGAAGTGGTTTAAATATCATCCTCCCATAGAAGTAAAAGTAGCTGCACCTATTAAAGTTGAAGAAAAGACTATCACTTATAATGATCCTATTGTTCCTACTTCTTATGTTGAGAAACCACCTTTCCCTGTTAGAATAAAGGATCATGCTAAAGCTTCAACTGTGGTTCGTAAAAGCAATATTAGAACATATACACCTCCTGAGCAAGTTAAAGTTGAACCTAATATTGCTATTGTTAAAGATCTTTTGGCTGATAATATTGATGGGCATGTTATTTATTTCTGTGATGAAACTGCTAGAATTGCTAAACCTTGTGCTAAAGATAAACCTAGACCTGTGGTAGGCATGCCTGTTATTTCTGTTAAAATAGGAGACCATTTTTCTCATGGCTTATGTGATATGGGTACCAGTGCTAGTGCAATACCTATTGACCTATATAGAGAAATTATACATGATATTGCACCTATTGAGTTAGAAGATATTGATGTCATAATTAAACTTGCCAATAGAGATACTATTTCACCAATGGGAGTTGTTAGAGATGTGGAAGTCTTGTGTGGGAAAACTAAATATCCTGCTGATTTTCTTGTTCTTGGTTCCCCACAAGATAGCTTTTGTCCCATTATATTTGGAAGACCCTTCTTAAACACTGTTAATGCTAAGATAGATTGCAAAAAGGATGTTGTTACTATCGGTTTAGATGATATGTCTCATGAATTTAATTTCTCTAAATTTAGTAGACAACACCGTGAAGAAGAATTACCTAGTAAGGATGAAATTATTGGTCTTGCTTCTATTGCCGTACCTCCTAGTGATCCTTTAGAACAATATTTGCTAGACCATGAAAATGATATGTTTATGAATGAAAGAAGGGAAATAGATGAAGTATTCTTTAAACAGGAACCTATTCTGAAACACAATTTGCCTGTTGAAATCCTAGGGGATCCTCCTCCACCCAAGGGTGATCCCATATTTGAGCTTAAACCGTTGCCTGATACTCTTAAATATGCTTATCTTGATGAGAAAAAGATATATCCTGTTATTATTAATGCTAACCATTCAGAGCATGAGGAAGAGAGATTATTGAAAACTCTGAAGAAGCACCGTGCTGCTATTGGGTATACTCTTGATGATCTTAAGGGCATTAGTCCCACTCTATGTCAATATAAAATAAATTTGGAAGAAGATGCTAAACCAGTTCATGATCATCAACGACGCTGAATCCTAAAATGAAAGAAGTGGTAAGAAAGGAAATACTAAAGCTCCTTGAGGTAGGTATAATCTATCCCGTTGCTGATAGTCAGTGGGTAAGTCCTGTCAATTGTGTCCCTAAGAAGGGAGGTATTACTGTCGTTCCTAATGATAAAAATGAATTGATTCCTCAAAGAATTATTACAGGTTATAGGATGGTAATTGATTTCCGCAAATTAAATAAGGCCACTAAAAAGGATCATTACCCCTTACCTTTTATCGATCAAATGCTAGAAAGATTATCCAAACATACACATTTTTGCTTTCTAGATGGTTATTCTGGTTTCTCTCAAATACCTGTGTCAGCCAAGGATCAATCAAACACTACTTTTACTTGCCCTTTTGGTACTTTTGCTTATAGACGTATGCCTTTTGGTTTATGCAATGCACCTGCTACCTTTCAAAGATGCATGATGGCTATATTATCTGACTTTTGTGAAAAGATTTGTGAGGTTTTCATGGATGATTTCTCCGTTTATGGATCTTATTTTGATGATTGCTTGAGCAACCTTGATCGAGTTTTGCAGAGATGTGAAGAAACTAATCTTGTCTTGAATTGGGAAAAGTGCCACTTTATGGTTAATGAAGGTATTGTCTTGGGGCATAAAGTTTCTGAAAGAGGTATTGAAGTTGATAAAGCCAAGGTTGATGCTATTGAAAAGATGCCATGCCCCAAGGACATCAAAGGTATAAGAAGTTTCCTTGGTCGCGCCAGATTTTATAGGAGGTTCATTAAGGACTTCTCAAAAAATTCTCGGCCTCTGACTAATTTATTACAAAACATTTGTCTTTGATGATGATTGTGTAGAAGCATTTGAAATACTTAAGAAAGCATTGATCTCTGCACCTATTGTTCAACCACCTGATTGGAATTTACCTTTTGAAATTATGTGTGATGCTAGTGATTATGCTGTAGGTGCTGTTCTAGGGCAAAGAGTTGATAAGAAATTAAACGTTATTCAATATGCTAGTAAAACCCTAGACAATGCTCAAAGAAATTATGCTACTACTGAAAAAGAATTCTTAGCAGTTGTATTTGCTTGTGATAAGTTTAGACCTTATATTGTTGATTCTAAAGTAACTATTCACACTAATCATGCTGCTATTAAATATCTTATGGAAAAGAAAGATGCTAAACCTAGACTTATTAGATGGGTTCTCTTGCTACAAGAATTTGACTTACATATTGTTGATAGAAAGGGAGCTGAGAACCCCGTTGCAGACAACTTGTCTAGGTTAGAAAATGTGCTTGATGACCCACTACATATTGATGATAGCTTTCCTGATGAGCAATTAAATGTCATAAATGCTTATCATACTGCACCATGGTATGCTGATTATGCTAATTACATTGTTGCCAAATTCATACCACCTAGCTTCACATACCAGCAAAAGAAAAAGTTCTTCTATGATTTGAGGCATTACTTTTGGGATGACCCACATCTTTATAAAGAAGGAGTAGATGGTGTTATTAGACGTTGTGTACCTGAGCATGAACAGGAACAGATCCTACGCAAGTGTCACTCTGAAGCTTATGGAGGACACCATGCTGGAGATAGAACTGCACATAAGGTATTGCAATCTGGTTTTTATTGGCCTACTCTCTTCAAAGATGCCCGTAAGTTTGTATTGTCTTGTGATGAATGTCAAAGAATTGGTAATATTAGTAGACGTCAAGAAATGCCTATGAATTATTCTCTTGTTATTGAACCGTTTGATGTTTGGGGCTTTGATTATATGGGACCTTTTCCTTCCTCTAATGGATACACACATATTTTAGTTGTTGTTGATTACGTTACTAAGTGGGTAGAAGCTATTCCAACTAGTAGTGCTGATCATAACACTTCTATTAAAATGCTTAAAGAAGTTATTTTTCCAAGATTTGGAGTCCCTAGATATTTAATGACTGATGGTGGTTCACATTTTATTCATGGTGCTTTCCGTAAAATGCTTGCTAAGTATGATGTTAATCATAGAATTGCATCTCCATACCATCCATAGTCTAGTGGTCAAGTAGAACTTAGCAATTGAGGGCTTAAATTAATTTTGTAGAATACTGTCAATAGGTCTAGAAAGAATTGGTCCAAGAAACTTGATGATGCATTATGGGCCTATAGAACTGCATATAAAAATCCTATGGGTATGTCTCCGTATAAAATGGTTTATAGAAAAGCATGTCACTTACCTCTCGAACTAGAACACAAGGCATATTGGGCTATTAAAGAGCTCAATTATAATTTTAAACTTGCCAGTGAGAAGAGGTTATTTGATATTAGCTCACTCGATGAATGGAGAACCCAAGCCTACGAAAATGCCAAGTTTCTTAAAGAAAAAGTTAAAAGATGGCATGATAAAAGGATACAAAAGCGTGAGTTTAATGTAGGTGATTATGTATTGCTATACAACTCTTGCTTAATATTTTTTGCATGAAAACTTCTCTCTAAATGGGAAGGTCCTTACGTTATCGAGGAGGTCTATCATTCCGGTGCCATAAAAATCAACAACTTCGAAGGCACAAATCTGAAGGTGGTGAGCGGTCAAAGAATCAAACATTATATCTGAGGTAATACCATAAATGTTGAAACCAATGTTATTGAAACCGTAACCCCGGAGGAATACATAAGGGACACTTTCCGGAACGTTTCAGACTCCGAAAAGGAATAGGTATGTGGTACGGTAAGTAAACCGACTCCAAAACAGTTTTAAGACAATATTTCTCCGTTCTGGAATATTTAGAAAAATAGAAAAATAAGAAGCAGTCCGGGAAGGACACGAGGGCTCCACGAGGGTGGAGGGCGCGCCCTACCCTCCTGGGCGCGCCCCCTACCTCGTGGGCACCTCGTGCGCTTTCCGGACTCCGTTTTCTTACACGACACGTAATTTGGTCGGTAAAAATTCATTATATAATCTCCCGGAGGTTTGACTCCCGTATCACGCAAATATCCTCTGTTCTTGTTTCGAGTTGTTTCCTGTCAGGGTCGTCAAGGCCAGGCATCATGTCGTCCCCCTCCTCCAACAATGGTGACAACGATGCTTGGCTAATGAAGATAGAGCTGAAGAGGGAAGAACCCATGGAGATCAACAAGGATGAAGGGATCAAGAAGGCCACGGAGGATCACGCTCCGGCAGCAGAAGACATCCTTCAACTTGATCACAATCTTCTTACCCCAACTGAGATCGAAGCTTTCAAGATGATTGAGTTAGCTCGTATAGAGAACAAGTATCTCACACGTGAAAATATTTTGTTGAAGGAGCATATTGTTGCACTCAAGGGCATTATCCACAAGCTGGAGGACCTCTTACGCTCGATGTGTGACTATCCATCATCATCTCCATCTTCTCCACCAACAAAGAAGAATTGAGCATCGGGTATGGGCACTCCCCTTGGCAACTGCCAAGATTGGGGGGAGTGCCCTGGTATCGTATCACCATCACTTTTATCTTTACTGTTTTTCTTAGTTCGATCCTTTTGGTAATATCTTGATCGAGTAGAATAAAGTTTATGGCATCATCTAGTTTTGAGTTTTGCTTTATGATCCCTCTATGTAATCGAGTCCGTGAGCTATATATAATAAAGATTAGTGTTGAGTCAAGGGCTTGATTATTTTGCCATGATCCTAAGTGAATAAAAGAAAAGAGAAATAAATAAAAAAGGAAACAAAGAGATCATATGGATCTTATGGAGAGTAATGAGCTCACATAGAAAAAGTATGATGAATAAAAGTTATTGAGAGTTGACAGACATAGTTTTGGTCATCGTTGCAATTAATAGGAAGTAATAAAGAAAGAGAGGTCTTCACGTATAAATATACTATCTTGGACATATTTTATGATTGTGAGCACTCATTAAAATATGACATGCCAAAGAGTTGACGTTGGACAAGGAAGACAACTTAATGGGTTATGTTTTCTTACATCTGAGATAAATTATATTGTCATGGATCATCCAACATGGTTGAGCTTGCCTTTCCACCTCATGCTAGCCAAATTCATCGCACCAAGTAGAGATACTACTTGTGCTTCCAAATACCCTTAAACCAGTTTTGCCATGAGAGTCCACCATACCTACCTATGGATTGAGTAAGATCCTTCAAGTAAGTTGTCATCAGTACAAGCAATAAAAATTGATCTCTAAATATGTATGACTTATTAGTGTGGGAGAAAATAAGCTTTATACTATCGTGTGATATGGAAGAAATAAAAGCGACAGACTGCATAATAAAGGTCCATATCACAAGTGGCAATATAAAGTGACGTTCTTTCGCATTAAGATTTTGTGCATCCAACCATAAAAGCGCATGACAACCTCTGCTTCCCTCTGCGAAGGGCCTATCTTTTACTTTTATCTCCTACCTTGCATAAGAGTCATGGTGATCTTCACCCTTCCTTTTTACATTTTATCCTTTGGCAAGCACAATATGTTGGAAAGATCCTGGTATATATGGCTAATTGGATGTGAGTTTTCATGAAATATTATTGATGACATTATCCTTGAGGTAAAACGTTGGGAGGCAAAACTATAAGCCCCTATCTTTCTCTGTGTCCGATTAAAACTCCATACCCATAAGTATTGCGTGAGTGTCAACAATTGTGAAAGACTATATGATAGTTGAGTATGTGGACTTGCTGAAAAGCTCTTATATATTGGTTCTTTCCTATGTTATGATAAATTGCAATTGCTCCAATGACCGAGATTATAGTTTGTTAGTTTTCAATGAAGTTTATGATTCATACTTGAAATTGTGATTGAATTATTACTCTAGCATAAGAAATCATATGACAAGAATTATGTAAGTTGTTGTTCTAAGAATGATCATGATGCCCTCATGTCCGTATTTTACTTTTATCGACACCTCTATCTCTAAACATGTGGACATATTTTTTGATTTTGGCTTTCGCTTGAGGACAAACGAGGTCTAAGCTTGGGGGAGTTGATACGTCCATTTTGCATCATGCTTTTATATTGATATTTATTGCATTATGGGCTGTTATTACACATCATGTCACAATACTTATGCCTATTCTCTCTTATTTTACAAGGTTTACATAAAGAGGGAGAATGCCGGCAGTTGGGATTCTGGGCTGGAAAAGGAGCAAATATTAGAGACCTATTCTGCACAGCTCCAAAAGTCCTGAAACTTCATGGAAGACGTTTTCAGAATATATATAAAATACTGAGTGCAAGAAGTTCACCAGGGGGGCCACAACCTGCCCACGAGGGTGGGGCGCGCCCTCCTACCTCGTGGGCCCCCTGGTGGCCCTCCGATGGCCATATTCTCCTATATGGAGTCTTTCGGTGAGGAAAAAAAATCATAAGCCATCTCCTCGGACGAAATCCGCCGCCATGAGGCAGAACCTTGGCGGATCCAATCTAGGGCTCCGGCAGAGCTGTTCTGCTGGGGAAACTTCCCTCCGGGAGGGGGAAATCATCACCATCGTCATCACCAACGCTCCTCTCATCGGGAGAGGGCAATCTCCATCAACATCTTCACCAGCACCATCTCCTCTCAAAACTCTAGTTCATCTCTTGTATCCAATTCTTGTCTCCAAGTCCGGGATTGGTACTAGTAGGTTGCTAGTAGTGATAATTACTCCTTATAGTTGATGCTAGTTGGTTTATTTGGTGGAAGATCATATGTTCAGATCCTATATGCATATTAATACCCCTCTGATTATGAACATGATTATGCTTTGTGAGTAGTCATGTTTGTTCCTGAGGACATGGGAGAAGTCTTGCTATTAGTAGTCATGTGAATTTGGTATTAGTTCGATATTTTGATGAGATGTATGTTGTCTCTCCTCTAGTGGTGTTATGTGAACGTCGACTACATAACACTTCACCATTATTTGGGCCTAGAGGAAGGCATTGGAAACTAATAAGTAGATGATGGGTTGCTAGAGTGAGAGAAGCTTAAACCCTAGTTTATGCGTTGCTTCATAAGGGGCTGATTTGGATCCATATGTTTCATGCTATGGTTAGGTTTACCTTAATACTTTTGTTGTAGTTGCGGATGCTTGCAATAGAGGTTAATCATAAGTGGGATGCTTGTCCAAGTAAGGACAGTACCCAAGCACCGGTCCACCCACATACCAAATTATCAAAGTACCGAACATGAATCATATGAACGTGAGCGCTTTTCTTGTGTCCTTGGGAGCGCTTTTCTCTATATAAGAGTTTGTCCAGGCTTGTCCTTTGCTACAAAAAGGATTGGGCCACCTTGCTGCACTTTATTTACTTTTGTTACTTGTTGCTCGTTACAAATTATCCTATCACAAAACTATCTGTTACCACTTATTTCAGTACTTGCAGAGAATACCTTGCTCGAAACCGCTTATCATTTCCTTCTGCTCCTCGTTGGGTTCGACACTCTTACTTATTGAGAGGACTACGATAGATCCCCTATACTTGTGGGTCATCAATCTATCTCTATAGATCTTGATGCCCAATATATAAGCAGCTTCACCGAGGTCTTTCATTGAAAAATTCTTATTCAAGTATCCTTTTATGCTATTCAGAAATTCAGTATCATTTCCGATCAACAATATGTCATCTACATATAATATCAGAAATGCTACAGAGCCCCCAATCACTTTCTTGTAAATACAGGCTTCTCCAAAATTCTGTATAAAACCATATGCTTTGATCACACTACCAAAGCGTATATTCCAACTCCGAGAGGCTTGCACGAGTCCATAAATGGATCGCTGGATCCTGCACACTTTGTTAGCACCTTTTGGGTCAACAAAACCTTCTGGTGGCATCATATACAACTCTTCTTTAAGATATCCATTAAGGAATGCAATTTTGATATCCATTTGCCAAATTTCATAATCATAAAATGCGGCAATTGCTAACATGATTCGGACGGACTTAAGCATCGCTACAGGTGATAAGGTCTCATCGTAGTCAACTCCTTGAACTTGTCAAAAACCTTTTGCAACAAGTCGAGCTTTGTAGACAGTAACATTACCGTCAGCGTTAGTCTTCTTCTTGAAGATCCATTTATTCTCTATGGCCTGCCGATCATCGGGCAAGTCAACCAAAGTCCACACTTTGTTCTCATACATGGATCCCATCTCAGATTTCATGGCCTCATGCCATTTTGCGGAATCTGGGCTCATCATCGCTTCCTCATAGTTCGTAGGTTCGCCATGGTCAAGTAACATGACCTCCAGAATAGGATTACCGTACCATTCTGGTGCGGTTCTCACTCTGGTTGACCTATGAGATTCGGTAGTAACTTGATCAGAACTTTCATGATCATCATCATTAACTTCCTCACTTACTGGTGTAGGAATCACTGGAACTGATTTCAGTGATGAACTACTTTCCAATAAGGGAGCAGGTACAATTACCTCATCAACTTCTACTTTCCTCCCACGCACTTCTTTCGAGAGAAACTCCTTCTCTAGAAAGGATCCATTCTTAGCAACGAATATCTTGCCTTCGGATCTGTGATAGAAGGTGTACCCAACAGTCTCCTTTGGGTTTCCTATGAAGACACATTTCTCCGATTTGGGTTCGAGCTTATCAGGTTGAAGTTTCTTCACATAAGCATCACAGCCCCAAACTTTAAGAAATGACAACTTGGGTTTCTTGCCAAACCATAGTTCATAAGGTGTCGTCTCAATGGATTGAGATGGTGCCCTATTTAACGTGAATGCAGCCGTCTCTAAAGCATAACCCCAAAACGATAGCGGTAATTCAGTAAGAGACATCATAGATCGCACCATATCTTGTAAAGTATGTTTACGACGTTCGGACACACCATTACGCTGTGGTGTTCCGGGCGGCGTGAGTTGCGAAACTATTTTGCATTGTTTCAAATGAAGACCAAACTCATAACTCAAATATTCTCCTCCACGATCAGATCGTAGAAACTTTATTTTCTTGTTATGATGATTTTCCACTTCACTCTGAAATTCTTTGAACTTTTCAAATGTTTAAGACTTATGTTTCATTAAGTAGATATACTCATATCTGCTCAAATCATCTGTGAAGGTGAGAAAATAACGATATCCGCTGTGAGCCTCAATGTTCATTGGACCACATATATCAGTATGTATGATTTCCAATAACTCTGTTGCTCGCTCCATAGTTCCGAAGAACGACGTTTTAGTCATCTTGCCCATGAGGCATGATTCGCAAGTACCAAGTGATTCATAATCAAGTGATTCCAAAAGTCCATTAGAATGGAGTTTCTTCATGCGCTTTATACCAATATGACCTAAATGGAAGTGCCACAAATAAGTTGCACTATCATTATCTACTCTGCATCTTTTGGCTTCAACACTATGAACATGTGTATCACTACTATCAAGATTTAGTAAAAATAGATCACTCATCAAGGGTGCATGACCATAAAAGATATTACTCATATAAATAGAACAACCATTATTCTCTGATTTAAATGAATAACCGTCTCGCATCAAACGAGATCCAGATAAAATGTTCATGCTCAATGCTGGCACCAAATAACAATTATTTAAGTCTAAAACTAATCCCGATGCTAGATGTAGAGGTAGTGTGCCGACGGTGATCACATCGACTTTGGAACCATTTCCCACGCGCATCGTTACCTCGTCCTTAGCCAATCTTCACTTAATCCGTAGCCCCTATTTCGAGTTGCAAATATTAGCAACAGAACCAGTATCAAATACCCAGGCACTACTGCGAGTATTAGTAAGGTACACATCAATAACATGTATATCAAATATTCCTTTCACTTTGCCATCCTTCTTCTCCGCCAAATACTTGGGGCAGTTCCGCTTCTAGTGACCAGTCCCTTTGCAGTAGAAGCACTTAGTCTTAGGCTTAGGACCAGACTTGGGTTTCTTCACTTGAGCAGCAACTAGCTTGCTGTTCTTCTTGAAGTTCCCCTTCTTCCCTTTACCCTTTTTCTTGAAACTGGTGGTCTTGTTGACCATCAACACTTGATGCTCCTTCTTGATTTCTACCTCCGCAGCCTTTAGCATTGCAAAGAGCTCAGGAATTGTCTTATCCATCCCTTGCATATTATACTTCATCACGAAGCTCTTGTAGCTTTGTGGCAGTGATTGAAGAACCCTGTCAATGACACTATCATCAGGAAGATTAACTCCTAGCTGAGTCAAGTGGTTGTGGTACCCAGACATTCTGAGTATATGTTCACTGACAGAACTATTCTCCTCCATTTTGCAGCTGTAGAACTTATTGGAGACTTCATATCTCTCAATCCGGGCATTTGCTTGAAATATTAACTTCAACTCCTGGAACATCTCATATGCTCCATGATGTTCAAAACATCGTTGAAGTCCCGGTTCTAAGCCGTAAAGCATGGCACACTGAACTATCGAGTAGTCATTAGCTTTGCTCTGCCAGGTGTTCACAACATCTTGCGTTGCTGCTGCAGCGGGTTTGTCACCTAGCAGTGCTTCTAGGACGTAATTCTTCTGTGCAGCAATGAGGATAATCCTCAAGTTACTGACCCAGTCCGTGTAGTTGCTACCATCATCTTTCAACTTAGCTTTCTCCAGGAACGCATTAAAATTCAACGGAACAACAACACGGGCCATCTATCTACAACAACATAGACATGCAAAATACTATCAGGTACTAAGTTCATGATAAATTAAAGTTCAATTAATCAAATTACTTAAGAACTTCCACTTAGACATCTCTCTAATCATCTAAATGATCACGTGATCCATATCAACTAAACATGTCCGATCATCATGTGAGATGGAGTGGTTTTCAATGGTGAACATCACTATGTTGATCATATCTACTATATGATTTACGCTCGACCTTTTGGTCTCAGTGTTCCGAGGCCATATCTGCATATGCTAGGTTCGTCAAGTTAAACCCGAGTATTCTGCGTGTGCAAAACTGGCTTGCACCCGTTGTATGTGAACGTAGAGCTTATCACACCCGATCATCACGTGGTGTCTCGGCACGACGAACTGTAGCAACAGTGCATACTCAGGGAGAACACATATACCTTGAAATTTAGTGAGAGATCATCTTATAATGCTACCACCTAACTAAGCAAAATAAGATGCATAAAGGATAAACATCACATGCAATCAATATAAGTGATATGATATGGCGATCATCATCTTGTGCCTTTTATATCCATCTCCAAAGCACCGTCACGATCACCATCGTCACCGGATTGACACCTTGATCTCCGTCGTAGCATCGTTGTCCTCTCGCCAAATATTGCTTCTACGACTATTGCTACCGCTTAGTGATAAAGTAAAGCAATAACATGGCGATTGCATTTCATACAATAAAGCGACAACCATATGGCTCTTGCCAGTTGCGGATAACTGTGTTAAAAAACATGATCATCTCATACAATAAAATTTAGCATCATGTCTTGACCATATCACATCACAACATGCCTTGCAAAAACAAGTTAGGCGTCCTCTACTTTGTCGTTGCAAGTTTTACGTGGCTGCTACGGGCTGAGCAAGAACCGTTCTTACCTACGCATCAAAAACCACAACGCAGTATAGTGATTGCTTTTTGATCTTCAGAAAGAATCCTATTCAATCTGATTCAACTAAAGTTGGAGAAACTGACACCCACCAGACACCTGTGTGCAAAGCACATCGGTAGAACCAGTCTCGCGTAAGCGTACGCGTAATGTAGGTCTGGCCCGCTTCATCCAACAATACCGCTGAATCAAGAATCAACTAGTGACGGTAAGCAATATGTATATACACACGCCCACAACTCCTTTATGTTCTACTCGTGCATATAACATCTACGCATAAACCTGGCTCTGATACTACTGTTGGGGAACACAATAATTTTAAAAAAAATCCTACGAACACGCAAGATCTATCATGGTGATGCATAGCAACGAGAGGGGAAGAGTGTTGTCCACGTACCCTCGTAGACCGTAAGCGGAAGCGTTATGACAACGCGGTTGATGTAGTTGTACGTCTTCACGATCCGACCGATCCTCATACTGAAAGTACGGCACCTCTACGATCTGCACACGTTTGGCTCAGTGACGTCCCACAAACTCTCGATCCAGCTGAGTGTCGAGGGAGATCTTCGTCAGCACGACGGCATGATGATGGTGATGATGAAGCTACCGGTGCAGGGCTTTGCCTAAGCACTACGATGATATGACCAAGGTGGATTATGGTGGAGGGGGGCACCGCACACGGCTAAGGGATCAATGAACAACTTGTGTGTCCTAGGGTGCCCCTGCCCTCGTATATAAAGGAGCAAGGGGGAGGCCGGCCGGCCCTTGGGGTGCGCCAAGGAGGGGAGGAGTCCTCCTCCTAGTAGGACTAGGACTCCCCCTTTCCTAGTCCAACTAGGAGGAGGAAGGGGAAAGGAAGGAGAGGGAGAGAGGGAGGGAAAGTGGGGGTGCTACCCCCTCCTAGTCCAATTCGGACTCCTCAAGGGGGGGGGAGGCGGCCAGCCCTAAGGCCTCTTCCTCTCTCTCTCACACAAGGCCCATGTTGGCCCATTAGATCCCCCGGGGGTTCCGATAACCCCCCGACACTCCGATAATTATCCGGTGACCCCCGGAACTCATTCGGTGTCCGAGTATAGTCATCCAATATATCAATCTTTATGTCTCGACCATTTCGAGACTCCTCGTCATGTTCGTGATCACATCCGGGACTCTGAACTATCTTTGTTACATCAAAACACATAAACTCATAATACCGATCGTCACCGAATGTTAAGCGTGCGAACCCTATGGGTTCAAGAACTATGTAGACATGACCGAGACACGTCTCCGGTCAATAACCTATAGCGGAACCTAGATGTTCATATTGGCTCCCACATATTCTATGAAGATCTTTATCGTTCAAACCGCATAATGATATACGTTGTTCCCTTTGTCATCGGTATGTTACTTGCCCAAGATTCGATCGTAGGTATCTCAATATCTAGTTCAATATCATTAACGGCAAGTCTCTTTACTCGTTCCGTAATGCATCATCCCACAACTAACTCATTTGTCACATTGCTTGCAAGGCTTATAGTGATGTGCATTACGAGAGGGCCCAGAGATACCTCTCCGATACTCGGAGTGACAAATCCTAATCTCGATCTATGCCAACTCAACAAACACCATCGGAGACACCTGTAGAGCATCTTTATAGTCACCCAGTTACGTTGTGATGTTTGATAGCCCACTAAGTGTTCCTCTGGTATTCGGGAGTTGCATGATCTCATAGTCATAGGAACATGTATAAGTTATGGATAAAGCAATAGCAATAAACTAAACGATCATTGTGCTAAGCTAATGGATGGGTCAAGTCAATCACATCATTGGTCAAGTCAATCACATCATTCTCTGATGATGTGATCTCATTAATCAAATGACAACTCATGTCTATGGTTAGGAAACATAACCATCATTGATTCAACGAGCTAGTCAAGTAGAGGCATACTAGTGTCATATTGTTTGTCTATGTATTCACACATGTACTAACTTTCCGGTTAATACAATTCTAGCATGAATAATAAACATTTATCATGATATAAGGAAATATAAATAATAACTTTATTATTGCCTCTAGGGCATATTTCCTTCACGTCTGGACTGGTAGTGCCTTGCCTTCCTCCTTGCGCTCTACCACGATGACTGTGCTGACCACTCGGCTGGTGGCAGCGATGTAGAGGAGCATGGGCTCCTTAGGAGTCGGAGCCGCTAGAACAGGTGGAGTAGTCAACATCTTTTTCAGCTGGAGAAAAGCTTTGTTCCGCCTTGTCGTTCCACTCGAAAAAAGTGGTCTTCTTCATGAGCTGGTACATGGGAAGGGCCTTCTCGCCCAGCCGACTGATGAATCGGCTGATGGATGCCAAACAGCCAGTGAACTTCTACACATCCAGCAGTCGGGTGGGTACTTCCATCCTCTCGATGGCCTTGATCTTCACAGGGTTGCACTCTATGCCGCGTTCTGAGACCAGGAATCCAAGAAGCTGGCCAGCTGGTACTCCAAAGACGCATTTCTCTGGGTTGAGCTTGATTTGAAACCGGCGTAGGTTCTCAAAGGTCTCCTTGAGGTCTTCTAGCAGCGTTCCACGTTTCTCCGTCTTCACCACCACATCGTCCACGTAGACATGGGCGTTTCTGCCGAGTTGCTTGAGGAGGCACTTCTGCATGCAACATTGAAACGTGGCGGCGGCATTCCTCAAGCCGAACGTCATGGTTAAGTAGCAGAAGGCTCCAAACGGTTTGATGAAGGTGGTCTTCAGCCTGTCGGCCGGGTTCAGCTTGATCTGGTGATATCCTGAATATGCATCCAAAAAACTCAACAGCTCGTATCCGGCTGTGGAGTCTATCACTTGGTCGATTCTCGGCAAAGCGAACGGGTCCTTGGGGCATGCTTTGTTGAGGATGGTGTAATCAATACACATACGCCACTGCTTGTTTTTCTTCAGCACAAGGACTGGGTTGGCCAGCCACTCTGGAAAGAACACCTCCATGATGAAGCCGGCTGCTAGCAGCCGGGCTATCTCTTATCCAACGACTCTTCTCTTCTCTTCTGACAGGCAGCGCAAGGGCTGCCTGACTGGTTTGGCATCAGACCGGACATGTGACTTGTGCTCGGCGAAATCCGTCGGGACACCCGGCATGTCTTTGGGGGACCATGCAAAGATGTCTCGATTCTCACGGAGGAAATCGGCGAGCTCGCCTTCCTATTTGTTGTCGAGGTTCGCACCTACGACAGTGTACCTCTCCGGGTGCTCCGGGTCCAAGGGAATCCTCTTTGTGTCTTTGGTCGGCTTGAACGAGCCCTCAGCTTCCGACTCCTTGGGATCGAGCGACATCTCCGGCTGCTTGCCTGCCATCGCCACAACCCGGTCAAGGAGCCGCTTCTCAGCTGCGATCACGAGGGACTCGGCCAACCGACTGCTCTCAGCTGCGCAGGCGGATGAATTTTTGTAGTCGCCGGCTATGGATAGAATACCCTTGGAACTCGGCATCTTCATCTTGAGGTAGGCATAGTGGGGGACCGCCATAAACTTGGCAAGAGAAGGTCGGCCAAGTAAGCATGGTATGGGCTCTTGAGGTCCACCACTTCGAACCAGACTGGCTCTCGGCGGAAGTGATCTTTGTCCGCAAAGAGGATGTCTATCTGAATCTTGCCGATTGGTGAGCAGGAAAGGCCAGGAACTATGCCATGGAATACAGTCCGGTTGGACTGAAGCTGCCTTTGTCCGATTCCTAACTTCTCCATGGTATCTTTGTACAGAATGTTGATGCTGTTGCCGCCATCTATCAGAACTCGGGAAAACCGAGCATCTCGCTTATTGGTGGCAAAGGTGGCATCCAAAACCAGGGCGTAGGAACCGGGATTGGGCATTACATCCGGGTGGTCGGCCCTACTCCAGTTGATGGGCTTCTCGGACCAATGCATGAACTCGAGGGTCTCGGATGTTACTGCATTCACTTTTTGCTGCCGTTGTCGCCTGCTGTGCTTATCGTCGGCCATGCTGGTGAACACGACATAAGCTCCGTGCTCTTCAGGGTACTCATCTTGTATGGCTCTGACTGGTCTAACCGCCGGCTGCTGGGGCAGAGGAGGAGGCGGCTGCTGCCCAGCAGGCGGAGGAGGCGGAAGGCCGTCTCCCTTGGCGATCCGGGTGAGCCAATGACACTTCCAAGTGGTGTGGTTGGATGGCTTCGCACCACTGTGGAATTTGTAGGGTGCATCCAGAGTCTGCTCATATGAGAAAGCCGGCAACCAATTGGACTTGCCGCCCTTCTGGCGTTTGGACGGAGGCTGCCCTTCCGGCTGCTGGTCTTTGACTGTCGCCAGCTGCCGGCTGGTGGAAGCCGGCAGCGTGGCCTTGCGCTTATGGTCGTTCTGCTGTTGACGCCGACTGGTGTCGCCAGCCGGGGTTCGGGGGGCCTGAGGGACTACTTTGCCAAAGGCGTCAACTTGGATCTCTGCCTTCATGGAGTCGGCTGTGGCATATTTATCTGCTATGATTAGCAGCTCGTCAAGGGTCGCCGACTCGTCGCGGAGGAGTCGGTGCTTGAGGAGGGTGCCCTCTCGGCACCCAGCGGTGAAGTACTCGATGGCCTGCACCTCGTGCACGCCCTCGCAAGAGTTGCGGAGCTCAGCCCAGCGCGTGAGGTAGTCGCGAGTCGACTCGTTGGGGCCTTGCATGCACAAGGAGAGCTGGCGAGGCTTGGGCGGCCGCTTGTACGTGCTGGTGAAGTTGCGGATGAAGGCTTCGGTGAAGTCAACCCAACTGTTGATGCTACTGGGCTTCAGATTGTTCAGCCATGTCCGGGCCATGCCCTAGAGCATGAGCGGAACGTACTTTACAGCGACGCGCTTGTTGCCGTTTGCTATGCTGACGGCTGTGGAGTAGTCAACCAGCCAGTCCTCCGGCTTCACGGAGCCGGTGTATTTGGGCATTTCTCTTGGGAGCGTGAACCCTCTGGGGAAGGGCTCGTCTCGAATGCGGGGGCCGAAACATGGCGGACCCAACTCATCTTCTTCTTCTAGCGCCAGGGATCGGTGGAGATGGTCGATCCGGTGGCGGGCATCGTTCTCTCCGACTCCCTCTCGACGGCCAAGGCAGTCGTCGAGTGTCGGGTGCTCAACAGGTGGCGGGGTGACGCGCCTTTCCCTCCAAGGGGGAGGAGGCGGATAGTCATCCCGTCGTTCCACTCCTCTCGGGCGGCCGTCTTGGTCGCGCTCAATGGTGATGCGAGTCTGGCTGCGACTAGCAACCGACTCCTTGTCTCTTCTCCCGTGGACGTCACCAGTCGGCGTCCGAGAGGTCACGCCTTGGTCTCGGCAGGGAGGCAGATCGTCATTGTGCCGTTGCGGCGCCTCAGTGCGGCAGCTGGTCTCGTGCTGCTCGGCAGCCGCGTCAAGGAGCCGATGGACGCGCTCCGCCATCTGGCGACGTTCTTCGCCCTCAAATTTGTCCATCTCTTCTACTGCCACTTGGGCAGCTCGGATGTTTTTCGCAGGCGTGGCATAGACGGGGCAATCTGCCCCGAACAGGTTGGCGATGGCCACGCCGCGCTACTGGACTATTCCAAGGCGGCTAGGCCCAGCTGGAGCCGGCATGCCGCCCACAACGCGGTCCATCTTGCGCTGATAGGCTTCCGACAGGCGTCTCATGCTAGCCAGCTTCTTGGCACCCTCGACAAGCTGGAGGCGGCGTGCTTCCAGCATCTCGGCGTCGGCGTCTTCTGTGATGGGCGCCGTCAGGTCTTATAGGGTTGCGTTGAGTGGGTCGTGAGCCTCTCCGCCAGAGTGCTCGCCATGACCGATGACAAGCACTTCTGTGACGGTGCTTCCGCCGCTCTCCGCGCGAGGGAGCGGCTCGTCGTAGACCACCATGTTCGCGGGGAACGCGTTAAGCGACGCAGTGTCGGAGTCAACCAACATCGGGTCAGTGGAGCCGACAGACTCTAGGTCCATAGCTGGCTCGCTAGCGACGTGGAGTTGATTGAGGAGGCCCATGAGGAGGCTCTCGGGGCCGTCTATGCTCGCGTCGGACGCGAGCTCGCCGGAGAGGTGGACCTCGCCAATGAGATCAGCGAGGCAACTTGCCGCGCATGCGACTTCCGCGCCATGCAGCGTGCCGGCGCAGACTCAGTCTGGCGTGCCGGGCTGGCTGCGCTCGCCAGGGAGAAAAAGGGTTCCCGTCCAGAACAGGTCTCCGGACGACGGTGCACCTCGCCCCACGGTGGGCGCCAAATGTCGGGGGTTGGGTGCGTCATATGCCAAGGGATGGCTTATCATGGTGGGAGCGAGTAAAACATCGCCGGTGCCCGGAAGCGGGATGAGGCGTAGACACGAACGTCGGTGTACTTTACCCAGGTTCGGGGCTCTCCTAGGAGATAACACCTCTAGTCCTGCTCTGCGGGGTCTCCGCATGATCACTAAGGCACAAGTGAATACAAAGGTGCTCCTTGAGCTGTATGCTAGAGGTAGGAGAAGGCAGGGCTAGCTCTCTCCTTCCTCTATGATCTGGTCTAGTTCTAACAGGTTGGGAACCCTTTGCATGGGTGCCCTGGGGGGTTTATATAGGCCTACCCCCAGGGGTAGAATGGTAATCTGGCCGGGCATAGGGCCCGGCTGTCATTCTCTCTGGTCGCCGGCTTCTCCGCCGACCGCTGGGGCCCGCCGCCTAGTGGGCCCCGCCGGCTGGTCTGGTACGGAGCCGACATGCCGCCTCCGCCGCTCGCGGGTCCTGCTGGCTGCGGATCACTATTGCCGCATCTCTAATGACGCAGGCTCGGTCAGGGGGTTTTGGCTACAGCTCCGCCGCCTGGCGGGCGATTACTGTAGCCACTCCGCGTCTCGCCTGGTTAACTGCGAGTGAGTCCCGAGGAAGGGGCGGGCCGACTCGTGGGGGCCGACCTCCCTTGGGTCCGACTAGTGGGATCGTCACCGTCTTCCGGGCTCTTGCTGACTGGTGGGGCCCGTCGTCCTTGGGCCGTACCGACAGGCCGTCGTGGGAGCAGGACTCTGCCTGCCTGTGATGATGTCAGGGATGGCATGGCAAAAGTGCTGCGCCGGGCGGAGATCTCCGCTGTACGATGCACTATGATCACGCCAGCCCCTGGAAAGGGGGAGGGGGTGGGCTATACTGTAGCCAATCCCTGTCCTATCCCCCTTGATGAGGGCACGGGCTTTGTTGGTGCCGTGGGCCGACTCCTCGGGGCCGACTTCTCTAGAACCCGCCGAGTAGGAGTCGGCTTGTCTTGGCCTTGCCTCTAGGACTCGGTCGTATACGGGCAGCCGGCTGTTCCTCCAGCCGGCCCCCAGAAGACAGCTCTTCTCCTTGGCATATTGAGGGGCGTAGTCTACCCCGATGTCTTGAAAGGTCCTGGGCCCCGGGTTAGCCTACCCATGGCCCATTACTCCGACAGTGTCAGACCTAGTGCATCGGGTCCAATGAGAATCTTTTATGACAATACTGGTGCAATTGCCTTGGCAAAGGAATCCAGATTTCACAAGAGAACCAAACACATCAAAAGACGCTTCAATTCCATCCGCGATCAAGTCCAGGTGGGAGACATAGAGATTTGCAAGATACATACAGATCTGAATGTTACAGACCCGTTGACTAAGCCTCTCTCACGAGCAAAACATGATCAACACCAAGGCTCCATGGGTGTTAGAATCATTACTGTGTAATCTAGATTATTGACTCCAGTGCAAGTGGGAGACTGAAGGAAATATTCCCTATAGGCAATAATAAAGTTATTATTTATTTTATTATTTCATGATAAATGTTTATTATTCATGCTAGAATTGTATTAACCGGAAACAGAATACATGTGTGAATACATAGACAAACAGAGTGTCACTAGTATGCCTCTACTTGACTACCTCGTTAATCAAAGATGGTTATGTTTCCTAACCATAGACATGAATTGTCATTTGATAAACGGGATCACATCATTAGGATAATTATGTGATTGACTTGACCCATTCCGTTAGCTTAGCACTTGATCATTTTAGTTTACTGCTATTGCTTTCTTCATAACTTATACATGTTCCTATGACTATGAGATTATGCAACTCCCGATTACCAGAGGAACACTTTGTGTGCTACCAAACGTCACAACGTAACTGGGTGATTATAAAGGTGCTCTATAGGTGTCTCCGATGGTACTTGTTGAGTTGGCATAGATCGAGATTAGGATTTGTCACTCCGATTGTCGAAGAGGTATCTCTGGGCCCTCTCGGTAATGCACATCACTATAAGCCTTGCAAGCAATGCAGCTAATGAGTTAGTTGTGGGATGATGCATTACGGAAATAAGTAAAGAGACTTGCCGGTAACGAGATTGAACTAGGTATTGAGATATCGACGTTCGAATCTCGGGTAAGTAACATACCGATGACAAAGGGAACAACATATGTTGTTATGCGGATTGACCGATAAAGATCTTCGTAGAATATGTAGGAGCCAATATGAACATCCAGGTTCCGCAATTGGTTATTGACCGGAGATGTGTCTCGGTCATGTCTACATAGTTCTCGAACCTGTAGGGTCCGCACGCTTAACGTTCGGTGACAAACGGTATTATAAGTTTATGTGATTTGATGTATTGAAGGTAGTTTAGAGTCCCGGATGTGATCGGGGACATGACGAGGAGTCTCAAAATGGTCGATACGTAAAGATCGATATATTGGACGATTATATTCGGACATCGGAAAGGTTCCGAGTGATTCGGGTATTTTCAGAGTACTGGGGAGTTACGGGAATACGGGGGAGAAGTATTGGGCCTCATGGGCCAAGTGGTGGAAGAGAGGAGGCAGGGCGCGCGACCCCCTAGCCCAAACCGAATTGGGCTAGGGGGCCGGCCCCCTTTCCTCCTTTCCTCCCTCTCCTTCCTTCTCCCTCTCCTCCTTCCTTTCCTCCTCCTAGTAGGAGTAAGAAAGGGGAGTCCTAGTCCTACTAGGAGGAGGACTCCTCCTCCTGGCACGCCCTACAGGGGCCGGCCGGCCTCCCCCTTGCTCCTTTATATACGGGGGCAGGGGGCACCCTAGAACACACAAGTTGATTCTTCCAAGCCGTGTGTGGTGACCCCCTCCACCATAATCCACCTCGATCATATCATAGCGGTGCTTAGGCGAAGCCCTGCATCGGTAGCAATGTCATCACCGTCATCACGCCGTCGTGTTGAAGGAACTCTCTCGTGAAGCTCTGCTGGATCAGAGTTCGTGGGACGTCATCGAGCTGAACGTGTGCTGAACTCAGAGGTGCCGTGCGTTCGGTACTTGGATCGGCCGGATCATGAAGACGTACGACTACATCAACCACGTTCTCATAACGCTTCCGCTTACGGTCTATGAGGGTACGTGGACGATACTCTTCCCTCTCGTTGCTATGCATCACCATTATCCTGCGTGTGCATAGGAATTTTTTTGAAATTACTACGTTCCCCAATACGCACAACATGATCGATGGTGCACCGTAGAGCAAGCTATGTGCGCCAGTGCCGATAGTCTGCGGCTCGCCGCAGAGTGAGAGGAACGGCGCGTCGCACAGCAAGAGTGGATCCATCGGCGCTTCCTTGCTATCGACAAGGCGGTGCAGCTGGGTACACGTCCTATGAGTACCACCATTCCTTGCCAGAAGTGGGCAGAGGCCGTCTACACCGTACTTGCACCAGAGGGCAGTCGCGCCATACTTGCACCGGACGCCCGTCGCGCCGTTCGCATGGGTAGCGCCATTCGCCTTATCCGCGGCCCACTCGATGCCAATGTGCTAGTCGCTAGGCCCGACCACCTCCTTGGCCTAGGTGTCCATATGGGCGCAGTAGAGGAGAATGGCTGTCACATCCTCGAGCTGGTGATCTCCGATGAAATTGCCAACTTGGAGCTCGAGATCTCGCTCCGGATGTACCGCGAGCGTGTCGACCGCTTGGACGAACACCTGCACGGGTTCAGGCAGAGCCAAGAGCTACCGTAGGCAAGGACTGCTGGTCATGGACGTGTTTATTTTGTTGACTCGTTTCAATGTGGAACGCTATGTATTCACGACAATCATAATCTTGCTCTGTTTGTTGCTGTGTTTAAATGTGTGTACTCTGTTTTCCATTCTTATACGTTCTGTTTCAATGTGTGCATATATGCTTTCCTATCTGTATATGTGGATGATAACAACTAGATACAAATTAGTAATACTAAAACAGATAGAAAATGGAATTCATAATATATATTTATTGTTCATTAGTTCATCACAATATAATATCGTCACTTATACATGATGATACCTAACTACCATGTACAATGCATAAAATTGAAAACGAACAATACTAAAACTAATAATCCCTCCCGGGGCAGTATTCAGGCAGCCCCACGCCAGCAGCTCCCTAGTGCGCGGTGTCTTCCTAGAGTGGAGGTAGTACTCTGCCTCATCCATCCCACAGCGCTTGACGTACCAATTCGCCTCTTGCTGGCGAACGAGCGCGAACGATCTTGCCATTTCGTTGGGCGCCCATCAGAGCTCCTTGTAGGTGGCACACTCGAGCTTATCGGCCCACCTCCACGCAGCGATGAGGAAACTAGTGCCTTTGACCTTCGTTGTGAAGTACCCGTCTTCGTACACCTCCTCTGCACGATGACACGCCTGGCCCCAAAGCTCCACCGCCTCCTTTTTCCAGGCGGCCTCACGGGCTTCACAAGCTGCCTGGTACCTGCTTCGTCCTCCGCCATCTTCTTCTTGAACGCCACTTGCCTGGCTTTCTCGGCCGGCGGTAGCGATTTCCATAGAAAAAGATTGTACTGGCCCCAAAACCACTCCATGCAACCTCGTCCGGCGGCCGGTAGGGGTCCTCCTCGTCACTGCTCTTCGACTGAACGTCCTCAGGGGGCGGCGCCTCCTTGTGGGCGCGTGGGTAGATTGGCGGTGCCATGGCAGAGATTTGTGTGTGTGTGTGTGAGACGGCGATCAAGGGGAGGATGTGGATGATAATGCAGGCGGGACGACGTGATCAAGGTAGTATTTATTGGTGACCGGAATCTAGATCGACAGGAACAGTACACACGCGGTCGCCGAAATTTACGAGTACTGTAGTTTGAATTGCACACGATTCCCGCAGCAAAAGCCGTGTGTGAACTTAATAGCTGACAATTTACAATACGGAACCACGTCTGATTAATAACCCGCGCCACTCACCTTCCAAACCTCGAGGTGCGAAATAGAGTGCCGATTGTGTGGGGCCCGATTGTCTTGCCGGATATTTACATTGTTTCCTCCTATAAGGGACGAATGCTTATTTTGTGTTACCATGGCACTCCATGCATGTGTCCAAGCCATGACACCAATATGTTTGAAAATTCCTTCCAATTTATGCACATGGAATTAACTCGCACACAAGTACACAAATATGATTTTTCAAACCGTTATGGTTAGCTGCTGCGTATACATGTAGTTCAGATTTGAATTACGGTCATTAAGTGGCTAGAAAATCTCTTAAATGTCTTAAAAAGGTCAAATAACCCCTGAAATTTTCGAAATTTTTACATGACAGTTTTATTAGTGCACATTAACTATAGAAATTTTTTGAAGGCCATAAGAGGAAGCTATCGTCGGTTTATCATAAAAATGCATTGTTCCCTCTAGGAACCACGAGCCTTCTAGTGAGTAGCTCCGGTTTGTGAGGGGCGTGTGTCCAAACTTTCGTCAAACAGGCCAATTTTTTTACCACAACATCTTGGTGGCATGCCATTACGTCAAGGAAGGTTTCATGTATTCTTGATAATTTTTGATTTTTTTAGAATTTAACTGCCATGGCATGCACTCCATGCTTTCTGTCCAAGCTGTGACACCAATATGTTTGAAAATTCCTTCATATTTACTGCACATGGAATTAACTCGCACACAAGTACACAAATATGATTTTCAAACCATTGTGGTTAGCTGTTGCATGTACATGTAGTTCAAATTTGAATTACAATCATTAAATGGCTAGAAAATCACTTAAATGTCCTGATAGGGTCAAATGACCCCTGGAATTTTCCAAATTTTGACATGATAATTGTATTACTACACATTAACTGTAGCAAAATTTTGAAGGCCATAAGAGGAAGCTATCGCCGGTTCATCATCAAACATGCATTGTGCCCTCTCAGAACCACGACCCTTCTAGTGAGTTGTTCTGGCTTGTGAGGGGTGTGTGTCCAAACTTTCGTCAAACAGGTCAATTTTTTATACCACAACATCTTGGTGGCATGCCATTAAGTCAAGCTAGGTTTCATGTATTTCTGATCATTTTTGAATTGTTTGGAATTTAAATGCCATGGCATGCACTCCATGCTTTGTGTCCAAGTCATTACACGAATATGTTTGAAAATTCCTTCATATTTACTACACATGGAATTACCTCGCACACAAGTACACAAATATGATTTTTCAAAACCGTTATGATTAGCTGTTGCATGTACATGTAGTTCAAATTTGAATTACGATCATTAAATGGCTAGAAAAATCACTTAAATGTCTTAAAAAGGTCAAATGACCCCTGGAATTTTCCAAATTTTGACATGACAGTTGTATTAGTGCACGTTAACTATACAATTTTTTTGAAGGCCCTAAGAGGAAGCTATCACCGGTTCATCATCAAAGATGCACCGTGTCCTCTTGGGACCACGAGCCTTCTAGTGAGTAGCTCCGGTTTGTGAGGGGTGTGTGTCCAAAGTTTCGTCAAACAAGCCATTTTTACCACAATATCCTGGCGGCATGCCATTACGTCAAGCAAGGTTTCATGTATTTCTGATCATTGTTTTTTGAAATTTATTGCCATGGCATGCACTCCATGCATGTGTCCAAGCCGTGACACCAATATGTTTGAAAATTCCTTTCAACTTACTGCACATGGAATTAACTCGCACACAAGTACACAAACATGATTTTTCAAACCGTTATGGTTAGCTGTTCCATGTACATGTATTTCAAGTTTGAATTACGGGCATTAAGTGGCTAGAAAATCACTTAAATGTCTTAAAAAGGTCAAGTGACCCCTGAAAGTTTCCAAATTTTGACATGACAGTTGCATTAGTACTCCAAATTTTCTCGTACATTTAAAACACCATCTGTTGCCACTATACTCCAAATTCGTCTTTCACAGCTAATACAAAATATCAACATCACACACAGTTTGTTGTAGGACCCGTTTGCGACAAAAATCTGTGGGCCTATTTAAGTCTTTCTCCATAAGCTTCTACGGCTTCGTTTGCTCCAGTGCCGGTCACCCCCGAATCCATGAATCCCCGATCCCCATTCCCACAACCCCATCTTGCAAAGAATGACACCGTGGAAATGCTTCGTGAGGGCCCGTACGGTGATCGCATCCACCCTGAGCGCCACCGCCTACACCGAGAGCGTGGCCGCATCCACATTGAGCGCGGCCGCATCCGCTGAGAGGGCAGCTACATCAGCCGAGACGGCCGTAGCAGCTGCTATGACGGCGGCTGCAAACGCCGAGAGCACTCGAGCTGCCGTCCGTGCCACCGATGTCGCCCTGGCCCGGGTCAAGGCCATCCACGCCAAATCGAGGACGCACACGCCAAGATATTCCAGGCCACCTCGGAATCCAGCATGCAACACATGTCCGAAAAGGCGGCGGAGGCCATGGAGCACCTGCTTCCTCATGAGATCTCTGAGCGGGAGCCGGAGATGCAGGAGGCTGCGGAGATCGAGGAGCGCCGGGAGGAGGAGTTGTGTGTGGCCGAGGTCAAGGTAGAGAAGAGTCTGTCCGTCGAGGAATAGGCGGTGGAGTACCAACGCGAGCTCTACCTCATATACATCTATTCATAGGGTCTGCTGTCAGTAAACTTGCAAAGATGTCTGATCAGATTGACAGTCAGAACAGGTCTGAGGAACATGTGCAGCTGAGTGAGGTTCATATCCCTCAAGCACTTCTGATGGTGGCAGCAGGAGCACTCCAAGTAATTTTCCAAGGCAACCACCAGAACAATGAAGAAGAGAATCTCAGATTCAGAGGATGAGGACTATGTGGCTACTGAGGAGGAAGTAAGCTCCAAGAAGAAGGTGCTGAAAAAGGAGTATGGCACAACTGCTATAGTTAAGCCAGGGATGAATAAGAAGGCTCTAGCAAGAATGATTCCTATGTCTAAGGTCAGAGCCTCCACTCAAGAGACAATGGAGTTCACTCTTGAACCCAAAGAAGGTGGAGAATGTAAGAAGAGGAAGGAGAGGGTCAAGAAGACCATTGCCAGAGTCATTGGCAAGCCCTCCATGATGAGAGATCCCTCTGAAGATGATGAAGATGAAGAGGATGCTCCAGCACCTAAAGCTCAGAAGCTTATGGGAGATGCTATAAAGTCAGGGGCTGCAACATCAAAGCCCAAAGCTGCTCCAAAAGCTCAAGCTCGGAAGCCTCCTAAGCCCAAGAGGAACACTAGAAGTATTCCTGCTGAAGAGAATAACAAGGCCCCAGTGCCTGAAGTTGAAGAAGAGGATGATGAGTCTCATGTTTTGAGAAAGCTGAAACCCAAGATCCCAGACCAGAATGATACTCATCCAGTGGCTGAAGACATGCACATCAGAAAAGATGCTGGACTGAGATTGTGGAGACAGTCCAATCCCTATGCTGTGAGGAGAAGGACTGCAGTTGACTACAGGTTCCACACAAAAGAACATCAAGACTTCTATGAAACTATTTTCCTTGACAAGAAGCCCATTGTGTGTGACATGAGATGAGTTGATTGGGAATTCATCAAGGAGAATGAAGATCACTTCCGAGGAGTTTATGACAGCTTCAAAGCATGTGGAGTAGATGAGTTTGTTAGACAGAAGCTCACAAAATGGAATGATGAGCTGATCATGCAGTTTTACTCCACTTCTCACTTTTACCCGGATGGGAAGATCATTTGGATGTCAGAAGGTACTAGGTACCAGTCCACTGTTGAAGAATGGGCCAAGCTGCTAAATGCCCCAGAGGAACATGAGGATTACTTGGATGTGTATGCCAAGAAGAAGAAAGACCACAAAACTATGGCAAACATGTACAAGGAGATCCCAGATGAAGCTTTGGAGACTCACAAGCTTGGATTAGTACATTTCTTGTTGTCTGGTCTGCCTACCATCAACTGGATCCTTAGGCACACATTGCTACCCAAGTCAGGAGATCACAAGATGATCAGAGGACATTCTATCAACCTGCTACAGCTTTTTGATGTCCCTCAGAAGTTCAAGGTCATGAGTCTGATTGTAGAGACAATCAAAAGGACTGCCGCTGACCAGAAGAGAAGTTGTGGGTATGTTCCACACATTCAGGAGCTCATCAACTCCAAGATGGGCACAGGAACATATCTGTTGGATAAGGAGCATCTACCCTTATATCCTGATTTTAAAGACAACACTATAGTGATGAATGAGGAGGAAATATCATCAGTTCAAGCACAGGAGAAGAGAGCCAAAGCAAAGGCTGAGAAAGCTGCCAAGATGCCAAGTGTTGAAGAGGCACCTCAAGTTTTCCTGAAGAGCAAGCAGGATCAACTTGCGTATCTGATCCAGTGTACACTGAGGATTGAGAAGGGCTTGGCCACCCTGACTCGAAACCAGGAGAGCTTGGAGAGGATCGTGGAAACCAAATTTTATGATCTTGATCTGAAGGTAACTGAGATTCAAACAACAGTTGAGCAGCTCCAGGAGGAAGCAGAAGATAAGAGAGGGAAGGCAACTACTGATGCATTTCAGCGAGTGCCTAGAGGACACAGGTCTGCTGCAGTGCATGTACCTGATACAAGAGCAACAACATCAACACCAGCAGCCACAACCTCAGTGCCACTTCCAACAGCCACTCCAGCAGCTGCAACTACATCAACGGATGCCTTCGTCCTTAGAGTTCTCTCTACACCACCTCCCGAAGACCAAGCCTGAGAGACACATAACACTATGCATATTTGAACTTTTTGGTCACTTGTTGCCAAAGGGGGAGAAATATGTATAGATCATAGGTTTCGAGAGAGTGTTTTGCTTCTTTGCCTTTTGGTTGAACTTTTTATTGTATGCCTGTGTGAGATACTTTATGTCCTTGTGTGAGATACTTGTGTGATCATGTGATTGATGATATGCTACTTTAATACTTGCTTGTATGATACTATCTTTTATATCTCTATATGATCATTCACTTTGCTTGGTGATGAGTGCATGCTTTTAAGTTATATCATTTTGAGCGCTCCACCAAGATGTATGTGACATGGAAGAGTGACCCATGATCCTAATCGATTGTGCATTTTCATTCAAAAGCAAATTTTAAATAATGCACAAATTTAGGGGGAGCTCTTACTTATCACATACTTGTCAAAGCGACGATGTAATTCAATCTTATTATCATTTGTCAAAGCTTTGATCTATATGTTGTCATCAATTACCAAAAAGGGGAAGATTGAAAGTGCAACTATCCCTGGGTGGTTTTGGTAATTCCTAACAACATATAGCTCATTGAGCTAATACTATATCAAGATAAATATTTCAGGAAAGCTCAATGATTGGCATGGCATGGATTAGAAATGTGGACCCCTCAAAATGCTAAGGACAAAAGATTGGCTCAAGATCTAAAGCTCAAGACTCTACATTTTACCTTTTAGTGATCCAAGATCACATTGAGTCCATAGGAAAAGCCAATACTATTAAAAGGGGGTGAGGTGTTGCTTAATGGGTCACTTGCTCAAAATGCTTAGTGATATGCTCCAAAATCCTCAACCACTTTCTCATATACACATATGTCCCAAACCAAAAGTCAAACTCGGCCCCACCGAAACTTTCCATCCGGCGCCACCGAGTTCAGTTGACATAGCCACTGCCACAAAACCCTAGTCACTTCGGTCCCACCGGTAGGGATCTCAGTCTCACCGAGATGGGATTGCAAACTCTCTATTTCCCTTCGTAACGTTTCGGTCCAACCGAGATGAGCGAATTGGTCCCACCGAGTTTTCCTGACCAACTCTCTGTTTTCTTATTACCAAAATCGGTCCCACCGAGTTTGTGTAATCGGTCTCACCGAGATTACGTTATGCCCTAACTCTAATGAAATCGGTCCCACCGGAAACCCTAACGTTCACATTTTGAACTGAATCGGTCTGACCGAGTTTTTTGATTCGGTCCCATCAAGTTTAGTAAATTGTGTGTAACAGTTAGATTTTGTGTGGAGGCTATATATATCCCTCCACCCACTCTTCATTCGTGGAGGGAGCCATCAAAACATGCCTACACTTCCATATACATTTTCTGAGAGAGAACCACCTACACTTGTGTTGAGGTCAAGATATTCCACTCCAACCACATAAATCTTGATCTCTAGCCTTCCCAAGTTTCTTTCCACTCAAATCATCTTTCCACCAAATCCAATCCTATGAGAGAGAGTTGAGTGTTGGGGAGACTATCATTTGAAGCACAAGAGCAAGGATTTCATCATCAACACACCATCTATTACCTTTTGGATAGTGGTGTCTCCAAGATTGGTTAGGTGTCACTTGGGAGCCTCCGTCAAGATTTGTGGAGTTGAACCAAGGAGTTTGTACGGGTAAGGAGATCGCCTACTTCGTGAAGATCTACCCTAGTGAGGCAAGTCCTTCGTGGGCGATGGCCATGGTGGGATAGACAAGGTTGCCTCTCCGTGGACCCTTCGTGGGTGGAGCCCTCCATGGACTCGCGCAACCGTTACCCTTCGTGGGTTGAAGTCTCCATCAAAGTGGATGTATGATAGCAACGCCTATCAGAACCATGCCAAAAATCTCCGTGTCTACATTGCGTTTTCTCCCTCCAAACTCCTCCCTTTACCTTCATGTGCAATGTTTTACATTCCGCTGCTATACTCTTAGACTTGCATCTGTAGGTTGTTTACTTGAGTAGTGCTAAGTTGCTAAAGCCTGCCAAGACTTAAAATTGGGAAAAGGCTAGATTTTTATTTGGTCACGTAGTCTAATCACTCCCCCTCTAGACATACTTTTGATCCTACAAGTGGTATCAGAGCTTTGGTCTCCTTTTTCCTTGATTTTCATAGCTTTTGGTGATCATAGCCTTGGTTTCACAACCTAGGGGAGTATGGCGTCTAGCAAGGGAAATTACCACCGTAGAGGTCCTTACTTTGATGGTACAAATTTTGCTAGTTGGAAGCATAAGATGAAAATGCATATTCTTGGACATAACCTTGCCATTTGGGCTATTGTGCGTATTGGCTTCCAAGGTGAATTCTTTGATGGGAGAGAACCAAACCGTGAAGCAAGCGCGGAAGAGTTGAAGATGCTACAATACAATGCTCAAGCTTGTGATATTCTCTTCAACGAATTGTGCCCCGAAGAATTCAACAAAATCAGCCGTCTTGAGAATGCAAAGGAAATTTGGGATACTTTGATTGATATGCACGAAGGTACCGACTCCGTCAAGGAATCCAAATGGATGTGCTTCAAAGTCAACTTGACAAGTTCAAAATGAAGGATGGCGAAGGTGTCGCTGAAATGTACTCTAGGCTTGCTCTCATCACAAGTGAGATTGCCGGCTTAGGAAGTGTCCTAAGAGCCTTGGATGGAAAATATGATACCGTGTGCACATTGATCCAAATGATGCCCAATTACAAAGATCTCAAGCCAACGGAAGTCACTGGAAGAACTGTTGCTCATGAGATGTCACTCAAGGATAAGGAAGAGCTTCACAACAAGTCAAGTGGTGCTTACAAATCCTCATGTGATGCTCCCACATCATCAAGTGAGAAACAAGCCTTCAATGAAGAATTGAGCCTAATGGTGAAGAACTTCAACAAGTTCTACAAGAATAGAAGAAAGTAAAGAAGTTCCAAGTCAAGGTCCTACAATGATAAAAGATCTTCAAGCCGTGAAGGAAATTTCTACAATTGTGGAGGACCTGGACACTACTCCAATGAGTGTACGGCTCCCTACAAAAGAAGAGAAGATTCTCCCAAAAGAAGAAGTAGAAGAGAAGAATCACCACCAAGAGAGAGAAGGAGTAGAGATGACCGTTATGAACGAAGAACATCACGGAGAAGCAAGGATTCAGAAAGGAAGTACAAATCATCAAGGACCTACACAAAACGAAGACATAAAGCTCACGTTGGTGAATGGGTATCTGGCTCCGACTCCGACGATCACTCCGAGAGAAGTTATCACTCTGACTCCGAATATAATCAAGATGAAGATCTACCCTAGTGAGGCAAGTCCTTCGTGGGTGATGGCCATGGTGGGATAGACAAGGTTGCCTCTTCGTGGACCCTTCATGGGTGGAGCCCTCCGTGGACTCGTGCAACCGTTAACCTTCGTGGGTTGAAGTCTCCATCAACGTGGATGTACGATAGCACCACCTATCAGAACCACACCAAAAATCTCCGTGTCTACGTTGCGTTTGCTCCCTCCAAACTCCCCCTTTACCTTCACGTGCAATGTTTTACATTCCGCTGCTATACTCTTAGACTTGCATGTGTAGGTTGTTTACTTGACTAGTGCTATGTTGCTAAAATCTGCCAAGACTTAAAATTGGGAAAAGGCTAGATTTTTATTTGGTCAAGTAGTCTAATCACCCCCTCTAGACATACTTTCGATCCTACAATCTCGTTACCGGCAAGTCTCTTTACTCGTTCCGTAATGCATCATCCGGTGACTAACTCATTAATCACATTGCCTGCAAGGCTTATAGTGATGTGCATTGCCGAGAGGGCCCAGAGATACCTCTCCGAAACACGGAGTGACAAATCCTAATCTTGATCTATGCCAACCCAACAAACACCATCGGAGACACCTGTAGAGCATCTTTATAATCACCCAGTTATGTTGTGACGTTTGATAGCACACTAAGTGTTCCTCCGGTATTCGGGAGTTGCATAATGTCATAGTCATAGGAACATGTATAAGTTATGAAGAAAGCAATAGCAATAAACTAAACGATCATAGTGCTAAGCTAACGGATGGGTCATGTCAATCACATCATTCTCTAATGATATGATCCCGTTCATCAAATGACAACTCATGTCAATGGTTAGGAAACTTAACCATCTTTAATCAAAGCTAGTCAAGTAGAGGCATACTAGTGACACTTTGTTTTGTCTATGTATTCACACATGTATCAAGTTTCCGGTTAATACAATTCTAGCATGAATAATAAACATTTATCATGATATAAGGAAATATAAATAACAACTTTATTATTGCCTCTAGGGCATATTTCCTTCAGTTTTGACCTAGAAAAAATAAGGAGAGGACTTTCGGGACGAAGTGTCGCCCCCTTGAGGTGGAACTTGGGCAGAAGCACTTTTGCCCTCCGGCGGAGCGATTCTGCCGGGGGAACTTCCCTCCTGGAGGGGGAAATCATCGTCATCATCATCACCAACAACTCTCCCATCTCGGGGAGGGAAATATCCATCAACATCTTCAACAACACTATCTCATCTCAAACCCTAGTTCATCTCTTGTATTCAATCTTATTACCAGAACTATAGATTGGTGCTAGGGGGTGACTAGTAGTGTTGATTACATCTTGTAGTTGATTACTATATGGTTTATTTGGTGGAAGATTATATGTTCAGATCCATTAGGCATATTAATATCCCTCTGATCATGAGCATGTTTATTGTTTGTGAGTAGTTACCTTTGTTCTTGAGGTCACGGGATAAATCATGTTGCAAGTAATCATGTGAATTTGATATGTGTTTGATATTTTGATGGTATGTATGTTGTTATTCCCTTAGTGGTGTCATGTGAACGTCGACTACATGACACTTCACCATATTTGGGCCTAAGGAAATGCATTGTGGAGTAGCAAATAGATGGTGGGTTGCAAGAGTGATAGAAACTTAAACCCCGGTTTATGCGCTATTCCGTAAGGGACCGATTGGATCCTAGAGTTTAATGCTAAGGTTAGAATTTATTCTTAATACTTTTCTCGTAGTTGCGGATGCTTGCAGGAGGGTTAGTCATAAGTAGGAGGTTTGTTCAAGTAAGAACAACACCTAAGCACCGGTCCACCCACATATCAAATTATTAAAGTAACGAACACAAATCAAACCAATATGATGAAAGTGACTAGATGAAATTCCCGTGTACCCTCAAGAACACTATGCTTATTTTAAGAGGCCGTTTTGGCCTATCCTTTGCCTCAAAAGGATTGGACTACCTTGCTGCATACTTGTTACTATTATCTTTATTTGCTCGTTACAAATTATCTTGCTATCAAACTACTCGCTACTTACAATTTCAGCACTTGCAGACAATACCTTACCGGAAACTACTTGTCATTTCCTTCTGCTCCTCGTTGGGTTCGACACTCTTACTTATAGAAAAGAGCTACAATTGATCCCCTATACTTGTGGGTCATCAATGGCATGAGGAACTATAATCTCTAATTGTTATTGCAAACATGTTTCATCATAATGGGCTGAATCATGGATACTAGGTTAAACATATTTACAAAAACAGAACAAGTCGAGTTCATACCCGTTTCTCTCTGCCATGGCCAGTTCATTGAATATTGCCATTATTGGCTTTCACTTGCACGATCGAACGATATGAAAATAATAATAGTGCAAGCGTGTCGTGGACTAAGCTGGAATCTGCAAACATTTTATTCAAGAGGAGAAGACAAGGTAAAATGGGCGCTTTGTTAGATCAACAATAATGCATATGAGAGCCACTCAACATTTTCATCGTGGTCTTCTCCTCGGTACGACTCAATAAAAAGAAAAGGAATTCAGAGAAACACACTGAAATATTTTTGGAGCTTTTGGTTTTCTTGAACAAGCAAATAAAAGGGAAAATCAAAAATGAGAAAAACTATTTACACGGGAAAGCTCCCAACAAGCAAAAGAAGAACAAGGAAATCTTTTTGGGTTTTCTTTTTAGTGCTACAACTAACTATTCTAGAAAGAAAAATAAAAAAGAAGCAGGAAATATTTTTGGATTTTCTCAAAGTTTTTCAGACACACAAGAAGAAAGTGAGAAAATAAATCTAACATGGACAATACAATGAAAGAGTGTGGACACCGACAAATAAAGTGTGTGAACATGGATGTAATGTCGGTGGAAATACGTACTCCCCCAAGCTTAGTCTTTTGGCCTAACTTGGTAACCAGTCAGTAGTCGAAGAAACAATTGGGTCCCATGTCGAACTACTGAGGAGCGGGTACCTGTGGATCCCACTGCTAAGGCTCCTCCTCTGCTGCAGCCTGGTTGTTCCGTTAGGCGATGATATCTGCAAGCATAATCCTATATCCACCCCTGGCAATAGGATCAAACAAAGCAGGTGCAGGCAATGGAATAATATCATGAGTTCTCACACTGAAAACCAGGTTATATGGAATAGGGATGTTAGGGTAATCGGTAGCAATAAACTAGTGGTGTTCCATGGCCACGCGATCTAGGTAAACCTTGGGCAAAGGATAATCATGCAAGCGTATCTGAACATTAAAACGAGCCACCAAATGAGTAGCGTAAATACCACCATGTATTTTACCCTTGGATTTATTAATGTGAAGGTGACGTGCCACAATAGCTCCCAAGCTATAAGTGTTGTCGCCTTCAAGTGCACGACGTAAAACAACAAGGTCTGGGGCACTGAGTGCACCCACCTTCTCTCTAGCAAGCAAGCATTTTGCAATGAAAAGAGTAAAGTAATGAACAGCAGGAAAATGCAAGCCATCGGCGGTGATACTCGACACCCCCCTCTCATCACCCACTGTCAGAATACGATAAAATCCTTCAAACTCTATAGGCCAAGGCTCTACCAAACCACCATCAGAAGGAAGCAAGCATATTGCACAAAATTCAGTAAGCGGTATCTGATGGGGTTCAACATATAGATTAAACCGCACCTCGGGGGGATTATTCCTAGGAAGAAAAGTAAAACTTTGCACAAAGGAGTTTGTGAGGAGATGATACTGTTCACATTCAGCTGCGCTGAAGTCGGTGAGGCCGACATTAGCAGCAATTGTGCAAACTCTTGAAGGATTCCAGCCCCTTCCATGAACGGGTTATGCGGCCATTCGCACGGCCGTACCTCCGCCAATCTCTAGGGGCGGAGATCACTATCAGATGACTCCCCAATCACTCCCTTGGATTTGTTCTTGGAAGCAAACTTCCCAAAGATACTCATGTTTTTCCTATGAACAAAAATTCTGAAATTTTTAGTCCACAATTTTTTTCTCAACAAAACTTTACAAGATTGGTAGCAACTAGTCATAGGCATACATAGAGGCCATAACAAGCATTCAAACTACTTAGAACTCTAAGAATTCAACATGCAAGCTGATGTCTACTACACAACCTTCTTCTTGTAGATGTTGTTGGGCCTCCAAGTGCAGAGGTTTGTAGGACAGTAGCAAATTTCCCTGAAGTGGATGACCTAAGGTTTATCAATCCGTAGGAGGCGTAGGATGAAGATGGTCTCTCTCAAGAAACTCTGCAACCAAATAACAAAGAGTCTCTTGTGTCCCCAACACACCCAATACAATGGTAAATTGTATAGGTGCACTAGTTCGGCGAAGAGATGGTGATACAAGTGGTATATGGATAGTAGATAAAGGTATTTGTAATCTGAAATAATAAAAACAGCAAGGTAACGAATGATAAAAGTGAGCGTAAACGGTATTGCAATGCGTTGAAACAAGGCCTAGGGTTCATACTTTCGCTAGTGCAAATTCCCTCAACAATACTAACATAATTGGATCACATAACTATCCCTCAACATGCAACAAAGATTCACTCCAAAGTCACTAATAGCGGAGAACAAACGAAGAGATTATGGTAGGGTACGAAACCGCCTCAAAGTTATTCTTTCCAATCAATCCGTTGGGCTATTCCTATAAGTGTCACAAACAACCCTAGAGTTCGTACTAGAATAACACCTTAAGACACAAATCAACCAAAATCCTAATGTCACCTAGATACTCCAATGTCACCTCAAGTATCCGTGGGTATGATTATACGATATGCATCACACTATCTCAGATTCATCTATTCAACCAACACAAAGGACCTCAAAGAGTGCCCCAAAGTTCTGCCGGAGAATAACGACGAAAACGTGTGCCAACCCCTATGCATAGGTTCATGGGCGGAACCCGCAAGTTGGTCACCAAAACATACATCAAGTGAATCACGTGATATCCCATTGTCACCACAGATATCCACGGCAAGACATACATCAAGTGTTCTCAAATCTTTGAAGACTCAATCCGATAAGATAACTTCAAAGGGGAAACTCAATTCATCACAAGAGAGTAGAGGGGGGAAGAAACATCATAGGATCCAAATATAATAGCAAAGCTCGCGATACATCAAGATCGTATCATCTCAAGAACACGAGATAGAGAGAGAGATCAAACACATAGCTACTGGTACATATCCTCAGCCTCGAGGGAGAACTACTCCATCCTCGTCATGGAGAGCACCGGAATGATGAAGATGGCCACCGGAGAAGGATTGCCCCCTCCGGCAGGGTGCCAGAACGGGTCTAGATTGCTTTTTGGTGGCTACGGAGGCTTCTGGCGGCGAAACTCCCGATCTATTCTCTGTTCCGGAAGTTTTAGGGTATATGGAGTTATATAGTCAGAAGAAGCATGTCAGGGGAGCCACGGGGGCCCCACGAGGCAGGGGGCGCGCCCTAGGGGGGTGGGCGCGCCCCCCACCCTCGTGGGCAGCTCTCGTATCTTTTGACGTGGGGTCCAAGTCCATCAGGTGTGTTTCCTTCCAAAAATAACTTCTCTAGTTGATTTCGTTCTGTTTCGACCCCGTCTGATATTCCTTTTCTTCAATACACTGAAATAGGCATAAAACAACAAATCCGGGCTGGGCCTCCGGTTAACAGGTTAGTCCCAAAAGTAATATAAAAGTGGATAATAAAGCCCATAAACATTCAAAACAATAAATAATATAGCATGGAGCAATCAAAAATTATAGATACGTTGGAGACGTATCACAAGCTCATCTACAGTAGCACCAAGAGTAGCTAATAATTCAAAATATAAACCAATAAAGCAAAAACTAATTGGATAAACGAATGAGTCACATACCCCCGAAACAACAATCCCCCGAAACAGTTTCGAAAACGGAGCTTCGAGCAAAGAGATCGAAATCTATGGGTTTGAGAGCAAGAACACAAGAGAGAGAGAGCAATGGTGAGTTTTTCTGGAGGTAGGTGATGACGTGGTATGAAGAGATAAGTGAGGGGTCCCACGTGGGTACCACATGAAGGAAATATGCCCTAGAGGCAATAATAAAGTTATTATTTATTTCCTTATATCATGATAAATGTTTATTATTCATGCTAGAATTGTATTAACCGGAAACATAATACATGTGTGAATACATAGACAAACAGAGTGTCACTAGTATGCCTCTACTTGACTAGCTCATTAATCAAAGATGGTTATGTTTCCTAACCATGAACAAAGTGTTGTTATTTGATTAACGAGGTCACATCATTAGTTGAATGATCTGATTGACATGACCCATTCCATTAGCTTAGCACCCGATCGTTTAGTATGTTGCTATTGCTTTCTTCATGACTTATACATGTTCCTATGACTATGAGATTATGCAACTCCCATTTTCCGGAGGAACACTTTGTGTGCTACCAAACGTCACAACGTAACTGGGTGATTATAAAGGAGCTCTACAGGTGTCTCCAATGGTAGATGTTGGGTTGGCGTATTTCGAGAATAGGATTTGTCACTCCGATTGTCGGAGAGGTATCTCTGGGCCCTCTCGGTAATGCACATCACATAAGCCTTGCAAGCATTGCAACTAATGAGTTAGTTGCGGGATGATGTATTACGGAACGAGTAAAGAGACTTGCCGGTAACGAGATTGAACTAGGTATTGGATACCGACGATCGAATCTCGGGCAAGTAACATACCGATGACAAAGGGAACAACATATGTTGTTATGCGGTCTGACTGATAAAGATCTTCGTTGAATGTGTAGGAGCCAATATGGGCATCCATGTCCCGCTATTGGTTATTGACCGGAGATGTGTCTCAGTCATGTCTACATTATTCTCGAACCGTAGGGTCCGCACGCTTAACGTTACGATGACAGTTATTATGAGTTTATGCATTTTGATGTACCGAAGTTAGTTCAGAGTCCCGGATGTGATCACGGACATGACGAGGAGTCTCGAAATGGTCGAGACATAAAGATTGATATATTGGAAGCCTATATTTGGACATCGGAAGTGTTCCGGGTGAAATCGGGATTTTACCGGAGTACCGGGAGGTTACCGGAACCCCCCGGGAGCCATATGGGCCTTCATGGGCTTTAGTGGAAAGGATAAAGGGGCAGCCCAAGATGGCCGCGCGCCTCCCCCCTCCCCTAGTCCTATTAGGACTAGGAGAGGTGGCCGGCCCCCTCTCTCTCTTTCCCCCTCGGGGAATCCTAGTCCAACTAGGATTGGGGGGGGGAGTCCTACTCCCGGTAGAAGTAGGACTCCTCCTGCGCCCTCCTCCTGGCCGGCGGCCCCCTCCCCCTTGGCTCCTTTATATACGGAGGCAGGGGGCACCTCTAGACACACAATAAGCATTTCATATTTATTTTTAACAGTAGGTAGAGGTAGTTTAAAACTTCCAATAGTGATTGTCAGAGATTTTTCAATAACATTAAATCATTCACTTGGAATCCTTTCTTTGGAAAGTGCACTTGTTGACGCTCAAAAGTGGCACGTTTATAAAGAGTGGCTTGAAGCTATGTCAAGATTAATTCAAACTTACTAGTGAAAGTCATCATGAAATGGCTCTTTTCGAGAAGATGAAGATGAATATGAAGATGGTCTAAAACGGAGCTTGGATGTAAAACTTATGACAAGTTCAGAGATCCTCATGTCGACACCAGATTAAATAATGTCCAGTAACCCAATGAATATATCTTCAAATGGAGAAATTTTCAACAAGAAAGTTGTGCGTCTCGTCGAAACGATTGATTTTGATATAAAGATCGTCTCAATCCGAGGTCGTATGCAAAAGTTAGAGCCCGTACAGCGAGACCCTCTGTAGCGACCAGACCTCAGACGGTCCAATCTCTGTGCTCCGGTGTCATCCCTGGATCAGTAATGCTGACACCACACAGTACTTGAAGGATTTATAATAGAGTAGCAATCACACACTTATTACATCGAGTGTCTCAAAAGAGAACTTATTACAATAAATATGTCTTAGGGCCATCTAATAACGATAACAACGGAAGGCTTGGAAGATAAGTGAGTCCATCAACTCCAACGGCATCACTGAGTATAGAATCACGACCTAAAATTCCTTAATCGTCGTCTGAAAAGTCTGCAACATTAACGTTGCAGCCCGAAACGGGTCAGCACATGGAATATGCTGGCAATGTAACACATAGAGAGTAATGGAATGAAACAGCTATTCTATATGCATATTTGGCTGGTGGAAAGCTCTATGGTTACGGTTTTGCGAAAGGCCAATTTTTCCCTACTGCAAAGGAATAAATTTATTTAACTATCATGGTGGTTGTTAAACATTGAGAATGGTTGGCAACATCCTCAATCCCAATTAAGCATCATCATTAACAAAACCCAACAAAATTAATTTTAGAGTAACATGTTGAGATTCACATGATAATCCAAGTACTAGATACTCAAGATGTCCATAACCGGGGACACGGCTAACCATGATTAGTTTATACACTCTGCAGAGGTTTGCGCACTTTTCCCCACAAGACTCGATCTCCTCCGTTTGGTTTCTCGCACTACATGGTGTTTGAGAAGACGGATGACCAAGACATAGTCTTTCAGAAGCGCTAGCACCTTACGATCGGGTAGACCGTACCACCTACATCCCCTACATCTGCTAGTCTACCACTGTAAGAGTTCGCACGACTTAGTCAACTATGCTAGAGCCCATAATAGCTTGTGGCTGCACACAGAGGTTTCTAGCATGAATAATCTCATGATCCCTTTGAGCCTGGGTGGCGGTCCAAAAGAAAACAGGCAATCCTGGAATACCCAGGTACCTCAATCCACCCCGATGTGTATTTAAGTTACCACCTTAGATAAACCATTAATTAACAAACTCACATCTGTCATGGATATCACTCACCCAATCCACGTCTACTAGCATAGCATAGCAATAGTAAGCAAACGTAGAAGTAACTCCCAAAGGTTTGATAATAAACAGGTAATAGGTACTACCTCAACTACTTCCCAACCCACAATTTAATTTAGATCCTAATCATGCAATGTTTGAGGATTTGATCTAATGCAATAAAACTGGGTAGTAGAAAGGTATGATAAAGTGTTACTTGCCTTGCTGGTGATCCGCGAAACCTAGAGATTCGAAGTAACAGGCGGCGCAATCCAGGTATTCTATCACAGACAAACAAACAGGCATACAATAAGTACTCATCTAATGCACAGGTAAAAGTCAAATAAGAGAACTAACCAGAAAGTTCAACTTAAGAACTCCGGTTTGCAAAAAGAATCAAATCGAACGAAGCAACGAAAGTCAAACGGCGAAAGAAAGCAACTTCGTTCTACTAATCTGGATCTAAGGCAATTTTTACAGTGGCATAAACTTGTTTAAGCTGGTTAAACGGATAGAGGGTTTCGAGACGAAACTCCAGGCGCTTGAATCGCCTGATTCCGATAAACGAGCGAAAAGTTATACTAAAACGAAAATCGGATCAGAAATCGCGTTCAGAAAATAATCGTGGAAAATCCGAGAAAAAGAAAAACGACGAACGGATTAACGAACGAACGTTCGTTAACCGGAACTAAACGATGAGAACGCTCGTTAAAACGAGCGAACGCTCGCTAGTTAACCTAAACCGAAAAAAACTGATCAAAAAAACGAAAACTAAAAAAAACCGATGAAAAACCGAACGGTTTTCCGGCGGCGTGGAAAACGAGGCAACCTCGGGCGGCGGGTCGGTGAGGCGGCGGCGCTGCGGCTCCGGCGACGGCAGGCGGCGGCGGGGGGGGGGGGGGGGGGGGGGGGGGGGGGGGGGGGGGGGGGGGGGGGGGGGGGGGGGGGGGGGGGGGGGGGGTGGGGGCGCGGGCGCTAGGGTTCGGGGCGCGGGGCTGGGCTGGCTTCGGCTGGGCTCCCCCCGGCTTATAAAGCCAACGCGGGCCGAAGTCCCGGTCGGACACGGCACGTAGGTCGGTGCGATTTTTTTAAATAATTACGCAGAGAAGAAAAATAAAGTGAAATACTAAACGGACTCCAAAAATCCCGAAATAAATTTTCCCCGACTTCTAAAATCAAGCCGGACAAAGTGAACATTTATTTGGGGCCTAAATGCAATTTTGAAAAATGCATATTTTTCCTAAATTCAAATAAAATATCGAAAAACTCCGAAATAAAATCTTATTTGATTTCTTTATTAAATCCTCAATATTTCTTTATTTTGGGAAAGTCATTTTATTCCCTCTCTCATAATTTTGTAATAGATATAATTGATGATAAAATAAATAAAATCAAATGATCCTATTCTCAATTTTTGAGAAAACTCAAATATGAAAATAACGAAATCCCCAACTCTCTCCGTGGGTCCTTGAGTTGCTTAGGATTTCTAGGATCAAAACCAAAAGCAAATAATATATGATATGCATTGATGATCTAATGTATAACATTCCAAATTGAAGATTTGGGATATTACACCCTCCAGCGAGCAAAATATGACGCCCGGAACCAGACACATATGTGGGTATGTCTGATGAGCTGCGTGAGTAATTAGCTGTTTTGCACGAGCGATTTGACCCTCGAGATGACCTCTGATGAAAAAACGTTCAACATGAAAGATGTTCGTCTCGTCGAAACGGTCAAGATTTCTTTGGGCCTCGTTTCCATCCGAGGTCGTTTGTCACCACAAAAAGGACCGTCAAAGTACAGCCAGTTTAAACCGAACAGTTTTGGAAAGTTCGGATAAAACCAGTCCGAATATGACTAGGGTTTTGGACATGAATTGATGTAATTTTCTTGTAAGGAAAGCCTAGATAGATCCTTTGCTTGTACGGGAAGTCCAGCCGCCTCTTATATATGTTGGGGGTGACGGCCGATTGAAACAACACACACCAAATCTATCTACATCTTTTACCTTTACTTTTCCTTCTCCCTTGTTCTTCTTCTTCCTCGTTCTTCATTCGTTCTTCTTCATTGCAGGACGGCGAACCTCGAGGCTCTAGGGGCGGTCAGGCCGACCTAGGGCAGCCCATAGCCGCCGCCGCGTCCAGACGGGGTCCTTCCCAGGCTCGTGGGGTTTCAGGTCTACAAAAGCGCCCGCCGGATTGCTTGCGTACCGCGCTTCCAGCGGGTCTCCTTCGACGTGAGCTGCGGTGCATCACCCCCGGCGTTGGAGGTACACGGTGATGTGTTCGTGTGCGAACACACTTTTTGGCGACTCCGCTGGGGACGAAGTTTTGAACGGTCTCCAGCCCGTTCTTGCTACGAAGAGATCGTCATCTAGGGTTTGCAATCTACAAAGGTAATATGAATACCCAATTCCCTACTGTAGATGCAAATAATTCATGTGATGTTACTAGATCGTTCAATGATTATACTCTATCGGCCAACCCTAGTTTTTTCAATAAGGCATCTAATTACATGCATATGCCGATTCAAAGTACTTTACATGTTTCAACTTCTTATGATACTAGTAACATACAACATATGTATCCTAACTCTCATGCATCGGCAACCCCACAAATCCATATGCCGGTTAATCAATTTGAAACACCTCATGTTAAAATTTTCAATAGCATAGAAGAAAGTATTTCACCTTTTTATTCATCAGCAACTAATTTGTAGTATGTGAATCCAACCTTGCCGATGGATGGGAGAATTGGCCATGCTACTACTAGCTATTCGGCCAGTTACTCTCAACCATCATATGCTACACCTCATTTTAGTAATTTTTCAGCACCGTATGCAACTGTAGATGTTCATAATTCGGCCCCGCATCTTCATGGTCATAGCCGAATAAGTGAAAATTTTACAGGAACACATGTGCCGTCATCAAATACTATAGCATATAATGCATACTCTACGCAATTCGAGAATTTCGGCAACACTCACAAATCATTGCCGAAAGAATCTGAAAGTATTGTGGAGCAATCCCTTCCAGAAGCGCTTGTGGCTGCGTTAAAAAAGAGCTTGGCACAAAACAAGAAAATTAGTGCTCTTTGCCTTGAACAATATGAAAAGGGGTTGTTTCTTGATTATGCTGCAATAAAGGCTAGAGTTTTGCAAGAAGATGAAACTACATGCATTGATAGAATTGGCGAAAGAGCATATGGTTATACAGCAGTGCATACACCTCCACCTAGTACCGCAGCATATTATACACCCCTACACAATTGCAAAATTTCGGCAACACTAACACTTCATTGCCGAAAGATTCTAAAAGCATTGAGAGGGGAGTTAAATCTTTGCGCGATAGGGTGCAAGTACTTTGTCAAGACAGAGTTGATAGGGAATTGGCTCAAAGAAAAGAAGCCTTGCCAATTGATATAACTGGTGAAAATAAAGATGATTCAGAAACTAAAAGTGCTTCGGTTGAAAAAGACGAATCAAGTAGTATATATTCCAAATCCATCAAATCCAAAGAGGCAAATATTGTTGAGAAAGGGCATGGAAAGTATGGCAAGACAGCCATACTTGATTTTTCTGAAGTTAATGGAACCTACTTCCTTCCATGTGAGTTTCATGCCATAGTAATTGACGAGCTTCAAGAAAAAGAACAAGTAGACAAAGAAAGTTTGGTGGACAAGGATCTTCAAACTAATGATGCACGAAATCAAGAAAAAGATGATGACAAGGCGTTGAGGAGCTATCCGAAGGCGGAGCAAGATATTCTTCAAGTCACACCACCATCATGCTCTCCCAACATATTTGAAGAGGTATGTCTAGCAATTAGTTTACCTGTTTTCAGATTTGGTCATGACTTAGTTGTTCATGCATATATTAGAAAAATCTTCGTAAGAAATATTGAGAGACCAATGAAGAAGGGTAATTTATTTGTTAGCAATCAGATTGTCACAAAGCATATCGGTCAACACATTGCACCATTCAGAAAGACCGATAGCGAAAAATTATTGCAGCCAAGGCCTTCCCCATTGCTTTATCTAAAACTCATATCTAATTGGGTAGCTTTGATTTTTCTTACTTGGCTACACTTGGTCTCAATTGAGACATGCATGTTCTAACTATTTTCGTTTCAGAAATTTAAAGCCAAGGTTAAAATCCTCTGAGCAAACCGATGCCAGTATAGTTTCTTATACAAAGACATCGGAGATAGAGTGCAAAACACAATGCATAGCCGAATGGGGTGAGGCAAAATCTGAACCATTTGTTTGCTTAACTCCAAAGCCGTTCTCACAACAAGATCGGATAGAGAATAAAAAGTTTACCTTCAATTCAAGCATGTGTGATCAAATATTTAATTTGTTGTTGAGAAATAATTATATTAGAATTCTTGATCACCATGTTGAGCCATCTGTCGAATGTATTGTAAGTTGCATGATTCGTCCAAGCATAATTTTGAGGATTGCAACATGTTTCATCAAATAGTGAAATCGACCATTGATAAAGGACGATTGAAATTTGTTGAGACACCAAGAGATCACCGGTCTATTCCGATTGGTCCCGATGGCAGAAAGTTTTTGCATCGGCTACTTCAAGCTGATCCATTTAAAGAGAAGGTAACAACTGCAGGTGATGGGATTAAGCTTTCAAGTAAAGAAGTTGTTGAAGAGCATAATGAACATAATCTTGAGGGTGAAAATTCCATCGAAGCTACAATGGAGACGCCAAGGACCGGGGGGCAATAAGAAAATTCAAAGATCGGTGCAAGCACAACCAAAGGAAACAAAGACCGCAATAAGCACATGTGCAAGAAATCCAAGGTCACTTTTGCACAATTATTAGATAAATATCAAAATAAGAGTGAAGAGAAAAGTGCTTATCGGCCAACTAATGCAAAAGCATCAAGATCACCCCCAAGGCGCAAATATGAGGATCGGTATTGGAAAAGTGAAAATTTTCATGCAACATATTCATATCCTTATTTTGGGCCGCCAATGCCAATGTCGTGGATTCCTCCCTATGCTCGTGTAGATTCATATCCATCATGGGACAGGTATGATACAAGGGCACATTCTCCATCTTATTTTAAACCATCTCACCAATATTATGCAGCTCCGAGAAGATCAACATTTGAACAATCACATGTTAAAGACCGTTTCAATCATAAGGAATCGGTCGAGAGCTCAAGAAAGAAGAAAGAGGTGGTCAAGCAAGTTTACCATGTTAAAAGAGATGCTCGTAAGAGTGCAACTTCAGATTTGATCTCAAATGAAAAAGAGCCAATTGATGTGTTGACATTGGCTATTAAAGACAATGAGACAAAGCAACCAATTATTGAGAGTCGAAGTGCCAAATCTGAAGAAAAGAAGTTGAGAGTGCACAAGGCCAAAAAGGAATTGCCATTGGTCAAAACAGAATCACAGCCGAGATGCCCACCCGGCTTATCCTATTGGCAGAAGAGGGAATTACAAAAACTTAGTGCACAAGAACTTGAAGAAAGGAACATGGCATGGGTTCCCAAAGTAAGTGATCAAAATAAGAATTATGTGAAAGCATCCATTACATGACATGCGACAAAGATGAAGAAGGAAAAGAGTGAAAACTATGAAGGACCAAGCCGAAGGTTTCAACATCTTTGGTCCACACATTATCCATATTCTTCAACTATGCCGTTGATGCCTATGCCATGGAATACGTCATCAGGTATGATTGGTTACCCTCAATGGGCTTGTTATAATCCATGGATGCAATATAATTTCTTACATCATGAAAGGGTATTGCCAAGTCACTATACATTTGATTAGCTACAAGTTTGTTGCTGATCCAAAGGACCGAAATACTTGATTTGTCATTTCATTTGTTTATTTCGGCTATATGTGCTTTGAATGAAGTTTACATGGTAATGACCGATATTTATCTATCGTCCTAAGATTATGTCAACGCATGGCCCGTGTAGTATTCTAACATCGTCCTTAGTTCGATTGGAGAGCAGGACAAGGTACGTGCTCATGGAAATTTATATGTATGCCTATATTATGATTGAATGGAGTTGAGACATCATGATCGATGTCATTGAATATATGCTGCATAGACCAATTCATAGCTGTAGAATTGGCTAGTGGGCTTATACTTTGTTTGGGTATGATTTGGCTTATGCATCTTTGAGATCTATAAGAGGCCAAATCATAGATGATTTTATTACTAACATCGGATTAACGTCATGCATAATATTAGTATTAGCCTTGTCTCTCTAATACTATGGAGATTATGTTTTGATGGTTCAATTCATAGCAATGGCCAAGTGTTGGTGTTGTTTATATATCTCCTTATGGTACTATTTTTGAAGCCTCATGCCGCTTAGAATAATTTTATGCACGATTAATCAAGGCCGAATATGCATTGTTATTCGGATTGACTCTTTTACTTGCTATAGGTGCTATACAGATTGAGGCTTTCGGTGATTCGTTATGAGTAGTGCAACAAATATCCAAGGGTTATCAATGTTTTGACGAATCACTTATAGTTTATCTTGGGGTATGTCTAGATGAAAAATTTACCTTGGGTTGCATTAAAATTGTACATATATTTATACATGTCAATTGAAGAGAGTTGGCATAGCAAGCATCCGGCTACCATGTCCGTCATGGTGTATTGCATATCTATCAATAGCCGTTGCTTATTCTTGCCAACATAGGTAAGGCCGAATTGGAGCTCACTACCTCGGCCACTAATGAAACTTTTATGCAGACAAAGTAAGGATTCAAGAAAGTTCATTGTTGATTATCTACAAGATCCTAGCAGAAGGGTGGACAATATGGTTGATGGATGGTCTTGACATGCATACATATGGAACTTTATAGTCGGATCAATGAAGTTGGGAAAGTCACCCAAGCTTGCATCAAAATATTCACACAAGCAATGGCCGATATAAACTTATCGTCCTAAGCATATGCAAAATGGCCGATGTAGTGTTGACATCGTCCTTAGAGCAAGCTATGTGCAAGTTATTTTTCGGCA